>NC_056731.1:1161300002-1161322502 GCF_019279795.1 Protopterus annectens
GCAAATCAGTATACCACTGTTGCTTATCCATCTGCATCTGTAGAGTTTAAGCATGCATATGTGAGATAAAATATATATAGTCTTTTGCTGCATTGCAGTATAAACAGATGTGCATAATCTATAGTATTGTGGGTTTGTACTGTTGATGTACTGAAATGCTGCTCCCACCCTGTACCAATGCCACAGGTGTAGCTACTGACATCACATCTCTCACACAACTATGTAGGTCCCTCTGGTATACCTCTGGGGCAGCAGCATGTAGCTGGTGAGTATGGTGTTGTTTGTTCAGGTTTGCCAATACACCAGCCATGTTATGGTGATAGCATTTGCCATACATACATTTAGCATACCTACCCATACTGCATGCTGTACATGTTCACTTATTGCTGCTGTTAACTGCACTGCATCACAGTGGTCACCATGGTGGCATATCTGAAGGGTATGTAAGAGTCCTGCAATATAACTAATAACCTGTCATTGCAAGATGTGTGCACAGAGATGAACATAATGGTGGGACAAATTGCCTACAGAAGGAACATGTCTGAAACATCACACTTATACAGTGCAAAAACAGTGTATATACCACTATTACAATGGCAACTGTTATAGATCTGCACAACGGCATATCACAGTACCACATTCCATAAACCTTACAACCTGTAATGTGGTCCTAACATGAGCAATGAATATGTAATATGGAATCCTATATTAGGAAAGCAAATATAGGGAATACATACCTTAACAAACACTGGAAGCATATGTGTGCATACACTCCAAATAACATATTGTGGAAGCAGCTTTTGAGGTACTGACAGCATTCACCCTTCATGAGTATGCACCTTCCAGCAAGTACAGGTCCGCAATGTCACACCACGAAATGGTCTGCTGTCCAAGACGTATATCCATCAAATTTGCCAACTCACCTGCAACAGAGGCAGCCGTGATTTAAGCACATCATACAAGCCTTGGAATGGATCCCATACCCAACAGGTAGCATGCAGGAGTGGGAGATGTAGCCTTACCTCACCATTGCATATACCATGGCAAACAGTTCAGACAGTCATGTATATGACAAGGATGTATGGGACAACATCAATGTAGAAAATAAACAGATGGCCATCCAAGACAGATGACAACACATGTTGCAAGCTGGTCATGGAGGCTTCCTAGTAACATGATGCAACACTGAGGGAGTTGCAGGAATGTCTAGCAAGCACTGGCTGTGCAGTAGCTATGTCGACAATTGCCTGGACTCTGCATAAGTGTGGCCCATGGGTTAGGGTAATCAGATGGGACAGTTGTTCCACAGGAAACATCAGCCAGGGCTCTCTACAGGTAGTATATGCACAGTACATGCCAGGGTGCTGAACAGGTGCACAGAAATACTGTGTACATGGGTGCAGTGTGTTGCAGGGGAAGGGGCATCACCTACTAACACAACCCATGCATGACAGAGCTGTATAATGTTGGTAACAGGGATTGACTATAGCTGCAGTGCATGCTGTTGAGTGCTATATGGCATGCATGTTTACAGATTAGTAATGAGAGGTCTGTGTGTAATATCTTTGTGCAACCTCACCTGTAAGTGTGTGTGTGTGTGTGTGTGTGTGTGTGTGTGTGTGTGTGTGTGTGTGTGTGTGTGTGTGTGTGTGTGTGTGTGTGTGTGTGTGTGTGTCTGTGTCTGTGTTTGTACAGTTATGCAATGACGTACAGGTCTTAAAGTGCATTTCTTGTTTTCCCCTCATAGGTGGCAAGGTGGGTCAGGGTCCGTCCTGCAGGCAAACTGATGTTAGTGTTCATACAGACACTGACAATGATGATAGGTGTGTTGAAGCACAGGCAGGGTTGTCAGGGGCTGAAGCTGCACCATCGTTTTACATCCCACTGTTATCCACCCCATCCCCACACACAGTCACATTGCCTATACATACCCCCATCACCAGTGGCCATAGATGAGGGATAGTTGGCAGGTGGTGGCATGGGACAGGATAGTGTGGTGTCTATGGCACATGTGTCTGGACACAGCAACCATAGCCGGATACCCGGTGAGGTACCTCACAGGCAGATGTATAGGGGTGCTTGTAGGAGGGCTGCTGGTCATTATGCCCTTGGCAGAAGTGTCACATCTGGTGTCACCAGATGCATGTTTCAGGCAGTCATGGAAGTGCAGGGATGTATGGAACGGTATACTGGACAGGGTCTGAGGCTGTAGAGGGCAACTCATTCTGCTGTTATTGACAATATCCATGATCTTGCAGGTGCCCACTGTTATTTTGCAGATGTCCTGGATAGATGGTTGGGTGACATGGTGGGAATCCTCGACAGTGGAATGATTGTGCTTGAGCATATGGTGGGAGTAGTGTGACGGCCACGTGGATGTAGGCCAACAACACCAACAGGTGAAGGTTGACTTGGACATGCAAGAATTCAGAGCTGATCCCATAGTGGCAGTACCAGCCCCAGCACTTCAGGGGGAGTGCTGTCCACACCACATCATAGCAGGCCATGTGCAAGTGGCCCTGCCCAGTCCCAAGAGGGACCCAGATCCAGCAGACATATATCATCATCAGGGGAGAGTACCATATCGGGGCTTGTACCTGGTGGTGCCCGTGGAACCCATGACAGGCACAGTTCTCATGTCCATGGCCAGAGATGGTGAATTGCACACTCTGCCAGGTATGGTCTGCAACTGTCAACAAACCCCTGTATAGGGCAGTCACATGGCAGAACTGTGTGCATGCATACACACACGTATCTCCAGCACAGCTAGGGCAACCCCATATCTAAACACACCACATCTGCACAGCCCAATTAATAATGAAACTCCCTAACACACACACATGATGTCAAACAAATGGTTCAGCTAACGTCTCTGGCAAACCCACAACACACCCTGTGCATATGACAATACCTGTGCCACATCCCTGTCATCTATAACATTGATGCAGGGACAGGTTAATATGGTTCTGATGCACAGGGTGGCTGTACTACAGTGTATCAATGTAATGCTGTGTAACATGATTTCAACACTAAAGGTTAATGTTTACATGTCAGGATGTCTAGCTGTCCAGCCATGATACATTATAACTGTTATTAACACTGAGTGATTGTGGTCCATAGTGTATTCCATTTGTGTTGTAGGTGTCTATGTGTCAGCAGGATGTTGGTCTGCTGTTGTTTCCTACAAGGGGTATGGCACTGTGGTGACACCTTGACTGTGCCATATCCTGGGTACAGCTGAAAACAAGTTACAGGTCTGCATAATAATTACTGCATGTGCCACATGCTTGATAGGTCTAAGGGGTGTATACAGGTGAGTGCATGGTGGCTGATATCAGCAGCCCTTCTACAGTGGACAATGGTGTACTGGGTGGTACACACCACATGTTTGTGTATAATACACACACACACACACACACACACACACACACACACACACACACACACACACACACACACACACACACAAACACAGAGGCTTTGATGTTGATGCAATACACAGAGCAAACTGTACACATGGATGGATGTACTTTTGTAAGGAACCCATTTTAGCCTATGTAATTCCACCAAGACAGAAATGGCACAACATTACATTGGGAAATAATCAGTCTGCTAGTTTAATGTTATTAACAATGGTACTGTTAGGGTATATGTCCCCTTCCCCAACGTAGTGCAATCCTCAACTTGGTAAACATAGGTGGGCTGGTGTGGGTGGCACAATCCTACCCTTTGGAGGGTGTGGGGTGGTATAGAACCGCAGATAGCGTGATTGACTACTTAACCTGTTAACATGAACTGTACGTTATTACAGCCAATTAAGCGGGGGGGTACAATCAACAATAACCACAATGATGGTGGCTGTGTCCACAAGATCCACACCAAGCTATATATACCAACCCCTGAATCGCTGTGCAGATATACAGTAAGGAAGATGGCATTTACACATCTACTACTAGTTTTGATGGAATGAATTTCCACAGGATGATACCTGTGAAATGTTAGCATTTGCCAGTCAGTTCTCTGACAAATGACCTCCTGGGACATGTATATTCTGCAAACTGAAGTAGATCCCTTCACATACACACACACACACTCTTACTTGGCAACACTAGGACTAGAACCCCTACCTAAGTACGTAGTGCTACTAAGGTTTGTGGCCTTAATTGCACACACCACACAGCTTTTAGGGTGAGGTGTGTTCCAGGTTACATGTTAAATGAAGAACATCACCAGGCCTTGTACAATATGGTAATGGGGGATGTACTGGTTGTTTATGAACAATACATAATGTGACATACTGTCATATACACATTGACAAACACATAACAGTCATACACACATCTGATAGACCTGGGTTTATCAGTGCTAAATACCTTGTCAGTGTACCCATTCTGTTAGAGATAAGTTGCAAACGGCACATACATCATTGGGCTGGATAGTGTAATCACTTACTTGTATGGTTGATGGTGACAGTGGTCACCATAAAGTGGACCTTGAGACATGTACTGGGGGTACCATGGTGTAAAGACAGTATACCTAGCACCCACACCTCACATTGTATATTGTACTCACTGAAACCCATGATAGTACACTGACATACTCATCATCACACATTGACCAGAACTGCAATACAACCCCTTGCCTATCTCAAGAGTGCTACTACAGGGAGATGCATCTGTTGCACATGCCACAAGGATAGTAGGGTGATGCTTTGTCATGGATCTCCTATGGTCAGTAACATCACTATCCCTTATACTGTGTGGCAATGTGTATTGTATTAGGAGAATGTGGCCACAGAATGCTGTCTCCTATAAATATACACACTTGCACACATACACACTTGCCAGAACTCATAGGGTAACCCATGCCTATCTACCCATTTGTACAACAGTGTTGTGCTTGTACTGCAAGTTCCAGGTAGCCCATAGGGGGAAGAGTGGTAACAAGGTACACATAATGTCCATTACAGCAGCAGCCATATCTAACTATGACAATGGGGGTGCGGTGCATGTGAAGGCCCTCAGGGTATTATCAACTACAGGTTTGCAAACACACAGGCACTGTTATTCTCAGTAATACACACTGACACATTTGTCAGTACTGGGGTCCATAGGTGCAGGTGTTCATAGGTGTGTACCAGGATATTGTCCATGGAGAGATGGGAAGAGTAGGGAATGTGGGTACAGTGGTATCATGCCACCTGCCATCTGCCAGTAGGCCACCTATCAACTGATGCCACAGGAGTGATCCACAGGGTGAGAGTTAAATGCAACATCCAATCATCTGGTTGCCTCCTGCAGAGGGCCAGTGAGGTGCTCCAATTGACATCAATGCAACATGTATTACATAACATGGTCAGTGTCTGTCTTGGAGACCTGTACCCAAGCATGTTCTGTTGACTGTGGTAGTGTAGTTGAGGTATCCATGGCATGTGGTGTGTACAGGGTGGGGATTGCTAGCTGTGGCATCCATAGCACAGCTGGGCAGACATGTCAGTGTCACTCAAGCATAGAATGCCTGTAAGCAGCCAAGATGGATACCTGATATCTACACATCTGTACAGAAGACAGACAGACATCAGCTAGCCAACTGGTTATGCATTAGGATGAATGTGCTGACAGATAGATGTCTGACACTGATAGGTATGCCATTACTACATGACAAGCAGCTCTCAATGACATGTCATATACACACAGTAGTCTACAGTTAATATCCACATGTCAGATCAATATCCAGTAGGAAATATTTAATGACACACGGGTCACACACCAAGAACAAGACAGTGAGGACTCAAAGTCCATCTTTGCATGCAGGGGTGTTTAGTTCCAGTACTAAAATCTGCAATATACTCTTACTTGGGAAAACACTGTCAACAATAGTAACGTAATGATACACTACATGCCAGTGTGACTGCATATAACCAGGGATATTACCCATCATATGTAAGACATTCAAATGGAAAATAGTGTTGTACAAGCCATATATACAAAGGTGTCCCAGATAGTAGACTTACATCCCTTGCTACTGTAATGACAGCACATAGATGCATGTTATGTACATGGAATTAAATACACTTATTATAAAATGTCACTACCCTGCTATTTTATCAGACTAAAATGTGATCACTGCTTACCAAGGCTGAGCCTGACTTAGCAGGTTTCAGCATTGCTTAAATTCTTTTAACTATACGTTAGCACTGCTTACCATTGCACAAACCCAAGCAAACCCACTTAAAGCTGCTCAAAACTGTCTTAACCACTCTGTATCCAACAGCCCTTGTTCTGCCCAGCAACAAAATAAACAGACCTTGAAGGTTTTGAATCCAGGACCCTATACGCTATAGTCAGAGCAGTTAACCACTAAGCCATCACAGCTATGAAAACATTTGTTGTTGTTTCCAATATATCTGTTAGTACACACACAGAATAGTGGTGAACAACTGCTCTGACTTCTACATTTGTGTAGTACTTGTTAGTGAAATTAGTGTTGAATCAAGTATGTTCTATCTAAATATGGTTGTGTGTCAGGGCTGGTAACCCGGCACGTAAAAGTCCACTACCAAACATTAGAGGACCAGAGTTCCGCTGTGGTGACCCCTAGCCAGGATAAGCCAAAAGACACAACAACACAACAATGTATTTATTTATTTATTTTATTTTACATTTGTTGACCGGGCTAGGCTAACTGGATATATGTCCATTGTCAGCAGAGGCCCAGGGAGAAAAGCTCCAAGCATGAACAGTGAGAAAGTTTACAATATATAAAAAGACATGTAAAATCACAGTACAGAGGCAACATTGGTCAAAAAATATATAATAATAAAAGTATAAACTATAAAAATTATACTAAAAAGTATACTAAAAAATTATACTAAACACAATAGTAGGTATGAGCAAAACCCAATTAAGAGAGCAAAGCCATTATATTTTATCCTGTTACTGAGAGGAAAAGAGTAGTAACTAGATTTGGAGGCATAGGTTGGAGGAGTAGGGAAAGGGGTAAGAGCAGGAAGGAAAAACATATCAGTCTGGGTTAGCACATGGACAAAGCCAATGAGTTTTAACATGTTCTTTAAGATGTTTTTTTAAATAGAGAAGTAGAAGCAAGGGTTGATAATTCAGAAAGAAGATGATTCCAGTTTTTACCTGCTGTGTTTGCGAAAAGTGAGTCACCAGCTTTGTTGTTGGATTTTTTTTTTTTTTCAAATATTTTTTTTTTATTTTACCAAATAAAAACAATGCAAACAGAATTGAAATATAGAACATTCCAAAATAAAAACATGTAAGTTAAACCATGAACAAGGAATAACATTAAGAACTTGATTACAATTACAGAGTAAAAAGGAAATAAGAGGAATGTAAAGCTATAAGAGGCATTGAGATCTGTCTACAAACAATAAACTAAAATAAACACTATTTACAAAAAAAAAAAAAAATACCATGCTACCTTATATGTATAAAGACAGAACCAAGAAACTGTAAACATGAGATAATGACACCCCAAAGGGTATAATTTGTAGGGAAAGGCAATATCCAGAAAAAAATAAATAAATAAATAACGAGTTCAAAAGGGAATGTCAAATAAAGTGTGGACATAAGACATTAGTCACATAAAATTACATCTAATAGGCATTTCCATAGATTGGTGAAATAAGCTTTCTTCCCAATACCAAGAATTTTGAGTTTTTGTGCTGATATATGTTTAATTGCCATCTCTTTGAAACCCTGCCAACACATTTTTGTGCGATCTATCCAATTCTTAGTGATCTAGAGTTTGATTAGAGAACAGAGAGTGATTAGAATGTGCAAGTGTAATTTATGCATCTTGAATAGGGGAATATTTAATATGGCTGTTTCCCAAGAGAGTGTGGAATTGCAGTAACCCATTTTTTTTAGTCGCACTTTGAGAGAACACCACAGTTTATAGGAATGGTTACAGTGCCACATAATATGAAGAAGATCTGCACTCAAACAAGGGCAGTATGTACAAGCAGAGGAGTTGTTAGGATTAAATTTATTGAGTATTACAGGTGTATAGTACGAGTTGTTATTCAACATCAATTGGGTATATAATAATTTTTTGAAGGGGGCGAGTTCTAGAGTGGTTTTTATGGCTAGTAGTTTTTGATCCTCCGTGATAGGAGAACTTATATTGTCCCAGTAGGTGGAGAAAAGGCAATTATTATTGTAGAGTAATGTCTTTAGTAACTTGTAAGAGGAGGAAATAGTTTTTTTGGGGTTTGAAAGTGTAGAGATAATTTCAGATAGTTTATTAATTTCCCGTGAATCAGATGGAATGCAGACAATTTGTGAGGATATGAGTTCTCGTAATTGACGGAGAATGACTGTATTTATTATTGGCCTTGAGAATTACACGTAGTTCTGCAATCAATAGAGACTTATGTTTGAGAAGGTCCCAAACTGTAAGGTCCGTGATAAGGGGGAATTCAGAAAGATCAATCATATTGTTATTGATTTTAAGATTTGGATTAAGATGCAGTGGTTGTAGAAGGGGAAGAATGTTTTCAAGATTAATGTCCTTAATCATTTTTTGGAATAATCTAATTTTATGCTTCAGTAAGGGGAGTAATTTGGAATTATATAGAGAAATATGGGAAAGAAATGGGATAGCTTTCGGGTTGATTTTATTGGAGATAACATGACGGTGCCATATCTTCAACCAGGCAAGAACATGCGGGTGAGATTTAGTATTCATGTTTGAAATGGACCATAGTCTGTTTGAACAAATGATTGTATAGTACAGATGAAAATTTGGAAGGCCCACCCCTCCTTTCTCTTTGGGGAAAGTAAGTTTAGAGTAAGAGATCCTGACTTTCTTGGGAAACCAAAGAAATGTTGCTATCTTTTTGTTGAATTGGAAGAATAGGTTATTTGATATCATTATATTCGTAGCATTAAATTGATAGAGAAGTCTCAGTAAAATATTCATTTTCACAATGGCTACTCTAGAAAGAAAAGCTAATTTCAGGAATTTCCATCTTTGTAAGTCTTGGCATATAATAGCCCATGGTTTTAGTAAATTACTTTGAAGCATAGAGGCTTGGTTGTGTTCAAAGTTAATGCCGAGATATTTGATACTATATGAAATATGGAAGGAAGATTCAGGGAAAAAAAAAGGATTTATGAGCGTCAGGGTTAATTGGGAGGATATGTGATTTTTTCTTATTAATTTGAAGGCTAGAGGCATTAGAAAAGTTATTAATTGCATTTATAATTTTGGGTAAGTCAGAGTTGGGATAATGAAAGTATAAATTCAAATCATCAGCAAAAGCCGATAATGGAACTTGTGCATTCAATATTCTGGGGATCGTGTGGTGTGTATTCTGAACGATGTATAGAAAGAAAGGTTCAATAAATATATTAAAAAGGAAAGGAGAAAGCAGACAACCTTGTCTTGTTCCATTAGTAATCAGAATCATATTGGATCTTTTTTTGTTTATATATAAAGAGGTGTAAGAATTTGTATATAGAATTCTGATCATAACTGAAAAAGTTTTAGGCATATTAAAATGGGACATGGTGGAGAATAGAAAGTCCCAATTTACTCTGTCAAATGCTTTTGAGGCATCAAGAGTCAAGGCATATAGCGAATTTTTATCTCTTTTAGTAAAGTGTATTAGAGAGTCCAAAGTTAAAGTATTGTCCCACGTATGTCTGTTGCTCATGAAGCCAGCTTGATCCTGTGATATTATATGTGGCATTATCTGTTTGAGTCTGTTAGCCAGAATAGCGGCAAATATTTTAATATCTACGTTAATAAGCGAGATGGGTCTATAACTGTGAGGATCTGTTTTGTCTTGATTGTTTTTTAAAATTAAAATTGTTTTTAAGATATTCCAATGTAAGTCAGTAATTCCTTCTTTTATAATAAAGTTGAATACCTTGAGAAGAATAGGGGCAATTTTTAGACTAAAGGTTTTAAAAAAGTTGGTAGTAAAACCGTCTGGGCCAGGAGATTTGCCTACTTTGAGATTGCTAATGACATTTTGAATCTCTTGAATATTAAACGGGGTGGATAAAAGGGACGACTGATCTAAATTGAGAGGGGACAGCAATTGAGTTGAGAAAGGTTTCTATTTGGGGGTTTAAGGAATTGTGTTCATTCTTGCTATAAATATCAGAGTATAATTCATGAAATAATTGGATTATTTCGGAGTCTGATTTGTAGAGTTTCTCCTTGTACTGGAGAATGGAAATTTTGGCAGCACCATTATTATTTTTAAGTATTCTAGCAAGAGTTCTCGAGAGAATTTGCGCCAATTCAGAATATGTTGCAATGAGTCTTTGTTCCTGAAGAGAGTAATTATGAGAGTGTAAGTCAAGTAATTCTTTGCGTGTTGCTTTAATCAAATCTTCTAAATTTGGGTCAGAATGAGTTCTCTGTTTTTTCTCTAGAGATGCTAGTGTTAGGAGCAGATCTGATTCTTTTTTTTTATTGAGTTTTTTTAAAGAATGAGGCTTTACTGATCAGAAATCCTCTTAACTCTGCCTTGCACACTGCCCATTGTATATCTGGTGCAATTTGGGAATTTTCAAGATTAGAATATAGATCAGTAAGAGTACTATTAATTTTTGTTTAGGATCTCCTTGCTATGTAATAGATTATTATTAAGAGACCAGTTAGAATAGGAGAATGAAGTGTGTGTAAAAATAATTTTAAAGGATATTCTAGCATGATCAGATAAAAATCTAGGTTCACTGCTGAAGGTGTTGTTAAATTTAGAAAAAAAGTTGGAAACTAGAAAAAAATCAAGACGTGACCATGATTTATGGCAATTGGAGTAGAAAGTGTATAAGTTGTCCTTAACTATAGACCAAACAGAATATATCAAGAGCAACGCAATGAAGGGCATAAAAACAAACTTAGATATCCACAAAAACGATACTCCAAGATGATGTTAAAACGAATTTAATTGAGTGCACAGAGGTTAGCGCTTTCGCGGTGAGCTTCATCAGACCAAGACCAAACATTAAAATTCAATTTAAATAACCTGGAAGGCGGGAAACTTAATTTAAAATTTAAAGCAAAATGACATCAATAATAAAATAGCTGCTAACTAACTCATATTACTAACAGCCACTGCGTGCTAAAACGCACACAAGGATCTATACACATAAACATAAAAAACATATAAAGCAATGCATATCAGTATCAAGACACATCTTGACTCAGTGCATATATGAATATATACAAAATAATCCAAGTAGTATGCAGGAAAAAATATATGCAGAAATAAATGTATATATGTACATATCACTAATAACCAGAAAATATACTGAACTGTACATAAAAAACATATATTGCCATACTACTAATTGCATACCAAATCTATAACACTAATATATATATATATATATATATATATATATATATATATATATATATAAAAAAGTGATTGGAGTGATTGGATCATTCGACTAAGGTCAGATATGCCTCCTGGTTTGAATGGAAAGGTTCCAATTAAACCTTATTTAAAGATGAGGCGGTTAAAAATCAGAGGTTGAGGGATTGTGATATCGCCTCACTAATATATTCATGTTTTTTATATATATATATTAGTGTTATAGATTTGGTATGCAATTAGTAGTATGGCAATATATGTTTTTTATGTACAGTTCAGTATATTTTCTGGTTATTAGTGATATGTACATATATACATTTTTTTCTGCATATATTTTTTCCTGCATACTACTTGGATTATTTTGTATATATTCATATATGTACTGAGTCAAGATGTGTCTTGATACTGATATGCATTGCTTTATATGTTTTTTATGTTTATGTGTATAGATCCTTGTGTGCGTTTTAGCACACAGTGACTGTTGGTAATATGAGTTAGTTAGCAGCTATTTTATTATTGATGTCATTTTGCTTTAAATTTTAAATTAAGTTTCCCGCCTTCCAGGTTATTTAAATTGAATTTTAATGTTTGGTCTTGGTCTGATGAAGCTCACCGCGAAAGCGCTAACCTCTGTGCACCCAATTAAATTTGTTTTAACATCATCTTGGAGTATCATTTTTGTGGATATCTAAGTTTGTTTTTATGCCCTTCATTGCGTTGCTCTTGATATATTCTGTTTGGTCTATATTTATTTACATTTGCTGCATATCAAGAGCATTTACTCCTTTTGGATCCTTTCATCTACTTGGTTATAAGTTGTCCTTAGTTAAGATATTACTAAATGCAATAGTGTCCATAAGGTAAAAGTCTGAAATAAGTTTTTCTAGAGCTACAGAGGCTTGAAAGTTATATGATAAAGAATTACTGGTGCAGTCTAAATTAGGATTGATTACAGCATTCCAATCCCCACCTATTATATATAGATAATTTTGGAACGAACTAAGGATATTATAGATTTTTAATATGAAGGTGTGTTGCTGAGAGCAAGGTCCATAAAGGTTCAGAAAAAGCACTGGTTTAGTTGTGTCAGGAAGAATAGAAGTAAAATAGCACCACCTACCATATTTGTCGGATTTGATTGCATTTATAGTGCCCTGAAATTGTTTCTTAATTATAATGGCTACCCCCTTAGAGTTTGTGCTATCCCCATCAGCTATAATAGTTCTAATCCATTTCCTGGAGGAAACTTTCTCCCATCCCTCTTTTGACAAGTGAGTTTCCTGTAGGAAGCAAATATTGGCCTGGGATTTAAAAATAAGATGAAGTAGCAGATTTTTTTTTGCAGTGTTTGGTAATCCTTTAACATTCCAACTATCTATGGCCCAGCTCATGGAAAAAACAATCAAATGAGATTAGTGGAGCATTATAAAGTTCAGTAATTGTTAAGAAATCTGAGTGTGATAATGAGTGCTGTGAATATATTGCCATGAGATTAAATAGGGTGAAATGTGTATATAACTGCAATAGTACTGTCTTTACACACAATTTAATCATATCTGTAAAGGTAGCAAAATACTTCTTCTTACTATCCCCAGTGTTTGACCATCCAAATCCCTTGAGTGAAGAAGTATAGAAACACACAACAATGCAGGAATAGGTAGCACAAAACTTCTTCTGACTGGCCCCGGTGCCTAGCCACCCATTCTCCTTAAATGAAGAAGTATATAAACACACATGCATTAACCAAAACATTCCTATACATATGAGGAGAAGGAACAAAAAGACGAACCACAGCTACTGAAGAGTTTTCAGTTAAAAACTATGCAAAGTACTGGTAGGCAAAACTTAAACTCACCACGACTGTTATCAGTAAAAGAAGAAAGACTTTATTTTAACAAAGGTAAGCACTTTCGCGTATCTCCTGATACGCTTCTTCAGACCATGTATACAGTGAATGAACTTTCAGAGAATATATAGTGAAGATACATTCAAATTATTCAATTAATTTAACAATAAAACAATCAACCCTTAAAAGGGAAACGCTTCAAGCAACATGACTATGCATGCTAAAAGCTTCATCTGAGCAACACAATAGGTAGTGCAGAACATTTTTCTATTTATAAAAAATTTTATAATTTAAAATTTAAATAAAAGCATTAATAAAAAGTATGTAAGAAATCTCACTGCTTCAAATTAAGGCATATGAAAACTCATATAAAATATGCCTGTGAAATCTTAATGTACGTTAATATACAAACTAAACAGTGCAAAATTCTACAGAATTCATAGGTTAAAGTCCCTGGATAAAAAATTTAAATATTTATGCATAATATTCAAACTATCCTATGAAAAATCTTCTTATTTACTTTTAAACTATATTGCTATTTATAGAAGCAAAGTAATGTATATGTATAGAATTTATAAAACATTTTCTAATTATAGGGCTTTGTCTGCAAGAAAAATGTAATACTGTAAATCCATGCTAAAATCAGTTTAAAATCAGGTTCCATGTTATAAATATGTGTAAATATATATAACAATTAGATGAATGATTAAATAAATAGAAATATATGTATAGATAAATAAGTAAATATGGATAAATAAATATACAACTATTCATCTGCGTGTATTCAGAAAAGATCTTAATGAGACATAAGCATTGAGTCCAGGGGGATAGTGACCTTTTAACCTAATGATCCATTTCAGTTCCTTCAACTCTAATAAATTCATATAATCACCACCTCTAATGTTTGGTTCTACTATTTGTAATACTCTAAACACAAAGGTATGACCAGGGAAAAGTTGGATATGCTTTGCTAGAGCATTAAGCTCATTTTTATTTTTGATGTCATATTGATGGTTATAAATGTGATTTTTCAACTTCCTCTTTGTCAGGCCTACGTAGAACACTGAACATTGTTCACAGGTGGCCAAATATATTATGCCTGTGGTATCACAGGTAGCCTGGAATCTAGGTACAAATGTATAGGAAAGATCTGGATGTATGAATTCTTGTTTTTTAGTTAGATACTTACAATAATTGCAATGGTTACAAGGAAACGTACCAAAATTATTCCTTAAATGTACTATATCAAGGCTTCCATTATTTGCCTTATCACATAAAAGTCTTTTTAAATTCTTGTTGTTTCTATAGATAAAGTGAGGGTTCTTACTTACTAAATTCAAAGTACGGTCATCTATTAATAAAACTTTCCAGTTATTGGCAATAATTTTCTTAATATTTACACTATCATTGGTGTAAGTAGTCACAAAACTCACCCTCAGATCTGTGCTTTTTTTTATTTTCATTTGCATGAGGAGGAAAAAATGAGTGTTTGTATCTAGTTGCAGTTCTAGGTGTTTCTGCTCTATCTAAAAATTGCCTTCTGATATTCTTTACTAACTCTTGATCATAGCCTCTACCTAAAAATATTTTTTCCATTTTGTCAGCCTCTATTAATAGATCCATGTTGTCTTTACAAATCTTAGAGAGTCTAATAAACTGACTTTTAACTATCCCACTGAAAACATGACGTGGGTGCATGCTATCATAATGTAAAATTGTGTTTCTCCAACATAATTTTCTATACAATGTTGAAGTCAGTGTACCATCTCTAATATCTAGAGAGACATCTAAAAAACATACCGAGTCAAAAGAAGTTACTGCTGTAAATTTGAGAAAATTTGTCGTGCTTTCAAGATAATTTTTAAATAAATAGAATTCTTCTGTGGAACCATCCCAAACAATTAAAATGTCATCTACAAAACGTTTATAGACTAAAACTTTGCTAAAATAAATACTTGTAAACACATATTCCCTTTCCCAGTGATATAAGACTAAGTTTGCGTACGTATTCGCACAAGGGGTGCCCATGGCTACCCCAGATACTTGTAAGTATAGGTTGCCTTCAAATGAGAATACATTATTATTTAAAACTAAATCTAATAGATGACATATTAAAATTTCCTGATTCCTGTCCACAGAAGGAAAGACTTGGAGTACTTCTCTTATTGCTTGTATCCCTTGATCATTAGGGATAGAAGTAAAAAGACATTGAATGTCCATGGACACTAATAAATGTTTACCTTTTATAAGAGGTGTCTCTAATGTATCTAAAGCTGATAATAGCTGATAAGTGTCTTTAAGGATACTCGGGACCTCATTAACTAAAGGTCTAAGTGTGTCTTCTAAATATATAGAGATATTTTCTGTGACCCACTTTTCACTAGACACAATTGGACGCAAAGGAGGGGGAAAGGTACCTTTATGAAGTTTTGGTAAACCCTTGATGATTGGAACAACTGGGCTATCATTAAGTAAAAGCTCATAAAGACTAGATGATAACTGACAACACATAAGTAGATCATATAAGTCGTCTTTGATAGCATTAATGATTCCTGAGAGCTTTCTTTGATCTATCCTTAAATAAGTCGCATCATCATTTAACATGTCTAACATCAGGGTTTGATAATTCTCAGAATCAAACAGAGCAATACCACCGCCCTTGTCTACTGGTCTCAATACAATAGAAGAATCATTAATCAGCTTATTTAAAGACAGTCTAATATCTCTAGACATGTTAAAATACAAGCATTTTCTTTCACCGCTAAAGAAATATTGATATAAGTCTTGTTCACACATTTTTATAAAAGATTCAACATGTGCTGGCAATGGAGGTGTATAAGAACTTTTCTTTTTGTGGAAATGCAAACCAGATACATTTTCAGTCTTATGTCTTGAAGCGTCTGTATAAAAATATAGCTTTAAAGCAACTGCTCGCCCAAACAGGCATAAATCAATAAGTATGTCTGATAAAACACTGCCCTGTGAAGGGACGAATGATAGTCCTTTGTTTAACAAGTCTTGATCATTTTTAGAAAGTACATACCTTGACATGTTAAAGAACAATGGTTCTAATGTTTTTGTCTCCTTCTCTGATACGACGCGTTTTCTCCCGAAAACTTTCGTTTCCTGGTCTCCCAACTGCCAAGACGTTCGCGCGTTGAAGCTTGCTTCCTTATCGGAAAGGGTAAAAAACGAGAACTATCCTGGACATTCTGTTTTGGTATGGCACCTAAGTTTTTTTGAAATTCATTAGCTCTGTCCGCTTCTTGATTCGGAAGTGGAGTTGAAGTCGCTGTGGCAGAGACTACCCTTGTTGGTATCTCTGGCGGCGTGGTGAACGCTTCTTCTGTGACATCATCCTGTATCAATGGCATGGGGGCTGAGCTCAAAGGACCAATAGAAACAGGGGCTGTGAGTGTTGAATCAAGAGGCGCCAAATTATGAATTTGGTTGGTAGCTGGTGAGTTAGAGTCAGTGCTCCTGGGCCATACGAAGACTCGCCCAGTAGAAAAATCTCTGAAGTCTCGCTGCAATTTCTTCAGCTTAATTTGTTGTAGTCTAGAGGCATAAGAACTTACTTGACTATAAATGTTATCAAGTTTCTTACAACAAAAATCTTCGCTGAATTTCTCCCTCAGTTCTTTGTTAAGTATATTAACTTGAGATAACAGTTCATTTTCAAGAGGGGTAAAATAATCAAGTAGCAATTGCATGTATTTGAAACTGGCTTCAAGGTTAATCTCCTGCCATTTCTTCAGGAGAATGGGGTGAGAATCACCATATGAAGGCATGCATAATATACGCATGCCTCGTGGAACTAACTTAAAATGCAAACACGCTTCCATATGTTTGCGTTGCCACATAAATCGCTGAAGTTTGTATAAGTCATTTTCAAGCATTTTCGTTTTTGTATTAAAAACTTCTAAGTTATCTATAGTGGCATTAGCAGTATCAAAAGTGGAAACATTTAAGTTCAGAGCCAATAAAGGATTAGTTTTACAAACTGTAATAGCAGTCCATTGTTGTTCATTCAGCAGGTTCCTCGGTTCTGGGTTGTAATCCAGTTCCACATTCAGGTTTGCCATGTCGTGTGTAGATGCAGTTCCAATAAAGTTGAGGAGAAGGAACAAAAAGACGAACCACAGCTACTGAAGAGTTTTCAGTTAAAAACTATGCAAAGTACTGGTAGGCAAAAGTTAAACTCACCACGACTGTTATCAGTAAAAGAAGAAAGACTTTATTTTAACAAAGGTAAGCACTTTCGCGTATCTCCTGATACGCTTCTTCAGACCATGTATACAGTGAATGAACTTTCAGAGAATATATAGTGAAGATACATTCAAATTATTCAATTAATTTAACAATAAAACAATCAACCTTTAAAAGGGAAACGCTTCAAGCAACATGACTATGCATGCTAAAAGCTTCATCTGAGCAACACAATAGTTAGTGCAGAACTTTTTCTATTTATAAAAAATTTTATAATTTAAAATTTAAATAAAAGCATTAATAAAAAGTATGTAAGAAATCTCACTGCTTCAAATTAAGGCATATGAAAACTCAAATAAAATATGCCTGTGAAATCTTAATGTACGTTAATATACAAACTAAACAGTGCAAAATTCTACAGAATTCATAGGTTAAAGTCCCTGGATAAAAAATTTTTAAATATTTATGCATAATATTCAAACTATCCTATGAAAAATCTTCTTATTTACTTTTAAACTATATTGCTATTTATAGAAGCAAAGTAATGTATATGTATAGAATTTATAAAACATTTTCTAATTATAGGGCTTTGTCTGCAAGAAAAATGTAATACTGTAAATCCATGCTAAAATCAGTTTAAAATCAGGTTCCATGTTATAAATATGTGTAAATATATATAACAATTAGATGAATGATTAAATAAATAGAAATATATATATAGATAAATAAGTAAATATGGATAAATAAATATACAACTATTCATCTGCGTGTATTCAAAAAAGATCTTAATGAGACATAAGCATTGAGTCCAGGGGGATAGTGACCTTTTAACCTAAGGATCCATTTCAGTTCCTTCAACTCTAATAAATTCATATAATCACCACCTCTAATGTTCGGTTCTACTATTTGTAATACTCTAAACACAAAGGTATGACCAGGGAAAAGTTGGATATGCTTTGCTAGAGCATTAAGCTCATTTTTATTTTTGATGTCATATTGATGGTTATAAATGTGATTTTTCAACTTCCTCTTTGTCAGGCCTACGTAGAACACTGAACATTGTTCACAGGTGGCCAAATATATTATGCCTGTGGTATCACAGGTAGCCTGGAATCTAGGTACAAATGTATAGGAAAGATCTGGATGTATGAATTCTTGTTTTTTAGTTAGATACTTACAATAATTGCAATGGTTACAAGGAAACATACCAAAATTATTCCTTAAATGTACTATATCAAGTCTTCCATTATTTGCCTTATCACATAAAAGTCTTTTTAAATTCTTGTTGTTTCTATAGATAAAGTGAGGGTTCTTACCTACTAAATTCAAAGTACGGTCATCTATTAATAAAACTTTCCAGTTATTGGCAATAATTTTCTTAATATTTACACTATCATTGGTGTAAGTAGTCACAAAACTCACCCTCAGATCTGTGCTTTTTTTATTTTCATTTGCATGAGGAGGAAAAAATGAGTGTTTGTATCTAGTTGCAGTTCTAGATGTTTCTGCTCTATCTAAAACTTGCCTTCTGATATTCTTTACTAACTCTTGATCATAGCCTCTATCTAAAAATATTTTTTTCCATTTTGTCAGCCTCTATTAATAGATCCATGTTGTCTTTACAAATCTTAGAGAGTCTAATAAACTGACTTTTAACTATCCCACTGAAAACATGACGTGGGTGCATGCTATCATAACGTAAAATTGTGTTTCTCCATCATCAGGTGTTGTATACATTTTAGGTTGTGACTGTGTTCCAGCAAAGTGGTATATTGGACAAACTACCAGACAAATCAAGATTCGTATCTTGGAACAGTTGGGTGACATAAGGAGGGGTAATTTAGAGAGTCCTGTAGCTGCACACTTTTGTAGCACACATGATGGTGAAAATAATAGTTTTAAATTTAGTGTGTTGGCTAGGCCGCACTATAATAAGGGAAATTACAAGGCAGCTTTAAGTAAGTTGGAGCAGAGGATGATTATTGAGTATCATACTTTATTCCCTCAGGGAATGAACTTGGAAATTTAATGAGCTTGAATGGAATTTAACTCATATTTGTTGATGTATTAGATATTAAAAATGAAGTTTAGTATTATTTAAGGTGACCAATAGGTTGTTATATTTATTTATATATATGTTCAAATGAAGAAAATTTATTGTATAAATGAAATTTATAAATAATTTAAATTTGGAGTGTTTAAATTATTTTGTAATAAATATTAAATTTTGTAACTTATGAAAAAGAAAAAAGAAAAAATGAGTTTTAAATAGTCAAAAAGTGTTTCTTTCTCTGGAAGATGTTTCAGTGGTGAAAGAGTTAAAATGTTTGATATAATGTTGTTTAATTAATTAATTTATGCTTAATTAATCAATTAAAGCATATATAAAAGAATACTGAAAATGTTAAAGTATGTCCCATTGAAGGCGAACAGCTGAGGTACCAGGACGGAAAGAATAAAGATGGATATAAGCTATTTCTGTGTCTTCCTTTGAACCTTGTGGTGTTTTGAAGAACTTTGAATTTTGGTTTCCAGTGGTGTATTATTCCTGTTTTAACTCATCCATGTGGAAGCCAGGATCTTCATTAGTGTTGGTATTACTTTTGTTAAATTCCACTTGTTGTTTATTGGTTTTCTGCCTTTTGGATAGATTCTCTTTTTCTGGTGAAAAAATTGCTGAAGATTTGGCCTTTGATATCTGCGTCTCCATATTAACAGGATCATTTGAGGATTTTTGCTGCCTGGCCATGTGGTCTTTGGAATGCTGGAGATGAAAGTAGGCCTTCTGAGTCACTGTGAGTATGACACTTTGAGCAAAAATATAGAGTTTGCGCTTGCTTTTTGATCTTGTTATAAGCTAAAGATACTGGATAGTTCGAGTTTATGAAGATGTAGAGATTTTTCTTGTTTCTACGGACGTCCCGAAGCTTTTGAGTTGTAGAAATCTTAGAGAAAATACAATGAGATAGGGAGCTTAGTGTAAAAGCAGTTCACTAGACGACCACCATTTTGGAATCCCCTCAGCAGCTTTGTTGTTGGATTTAATCGAGGAGACTAGGAGCTTGTTAGCAGAGCGTAGTGTAGCTAGATTTTTATATGTTGTAATCAGATTAGTGAGAATAGGGGTGTTGGGCTGGTATAGGATCTTTTGAGTAATAAGTAATTGTTGACAGAGTATATGGTTATGCAGTTCTAGCCATCCAAGTTGTTTGAGGTTGAGGCAGTGGTGAGTTTTAAAGGGGGAGCATGTGATGAATCTAGCAATGCTATTATAACAGGCTGAAAGTTTGGAGAGGTTGTTTTTAGATAGGTTAGTATATATAGCAGAGGCATAGAAAAGGGTAGAAATGAGATGGGTCTGAGCAATAGTTTTCCTGGCAGAAGGGGTAAGGAAGTGTTTAAGTCTATAGAGGGTACCAAGTTTTTTGTTAACTGACTGTATGGTGGAGTTGATGTGGTCATCGAAGTCGAGACGATTATCAATTATTACACCTAGTAGGCGGGTTGTAGTATCTGGGGTTATGTTGGTAGCATTGTTAGAAGTTAGAGAGAAGAATGGATTAGGTGATTTAAGAGTTGGAGTAAAAAGCAGTAGTTTTGTTTTTTTGGGATTTAGGAGGAGGTAGTGTTGCATAAACCAGTTTTCAACATTATGAAAAACAGTTTGGGTGAGGGACTGGAGAGAGGCTATATTCTTAGCTGTACAGATTAAGGTCGAGTCATCTGCATATTGAATGCAGGTGGCTTGAGGTAAGTCCATGTGTAGATCATTAATGAATAAGGAAAAAAGAAGGGGACCTAAGATAGAGCTTTGGGGTACCCCAATATACACTGGAAGTAATGTAGACAGATTGTTTTCCCAAAGTACTGCTTGCTGTCTATTTTCCAGATACGACCTAAACCATTGTAATGCATGTGGATTGAGAGAATGGGCCTTTAGTTTGTCTACAAGTAAGTTATGGTTAACCACATCAAAGGCTTTTGACAGGTCAAAAAATAGTGCAGAGGAAAAAGAATTATTGTTACGATTTTTATTTATAGAGCCGGTGAAGGATAGTAGGGCAGTCGTTGTGCTATGGAATGGTCTGAAGCCATGTTGGCAGTTTGCTAATAGGTTACGTTGTAGAAGGTGGTTAAGTAATTGTTGTGAAAACATTTTTCCATTATTTTAGCTAATTTAGAGAGTAAGGCAATACGTCGAAAGTTAGAAAACTCAATAGAAGATCCACCTTTATGTAGAGGGATGATGTGGGGTACTTTCCATATGGTAGGGATTTTGCCTTCTGAGATAGTTCTGTTAATAAGGATAGAGATGGGATAGTCTATGGCTTTTGCTGCAATTTGTAGGTATTCAGATGTGAGACGGTCAGCAGAAGGGGTTCAAGGTTTCAGTTTTTGAAGTAGCTTACAGATGAGAGATGTAGGTACAGGTTGTATTTGAAAGGTAGGAGATGAAGTCTTGGAGGTATTTAGTGGGGTTTGAATAGCTTCTGCAAAGTAGATATTAAAGGTTTCAGGGATCTGGTTGGAGTTATTATGATTAAAACCTGCTGGGGTAGGAGTAATAGAGTGGCCTGGCTAAAGAAGTTTGTTTATCCCAAATCAAAATTTTTGCGGAGTTTGTTGGCTAGTTTGTTGGAGGTGAAGGTAGAAGTCTTTTTTGTCTCTAAGAATATCGTTCTTAGTGGCAACAAGATAAATACAGTGTGATACATCTGGGAAGGTATATGCAACAGTCATGTTTACACATAACAAGGATATGGATATATATATATATATATATATATATATATATATATATATATATATATATATATATATATATATATATATATACACACACACATATATATATATATATATATATATATATATATATATATATATTCACACACACACACACACATATATATATATATATATATATATATATATATATATATATATATATATATACATATGTAGATATATGTATACATGTACATACACATATATATTTATATATATGTATTGTTACACATCTGTATATTGTGTTATATATGGACATATATACATCTATCTATATATATATATATATATATAT
>NC_056731.1:1161327502-1161437502 GCF_019279795.1 Protopterus annectens
GAACAGCCATATACACACAAACCCTGTTAAACCAACATTACTTCAACTGTAGAACAGCAATACTTACATTCTGTCCTCATGTCTGGAACATTCCCCTCCTGATTGTTGGCCTCTCTCCACAGTGTATGTTGTAAGAGGTATATCCAACTACCCCCTGTGATGCTGTTTGTCAAACACCCACATGAAGTCCTGCTCACAGTTAAGGAAAAGGGCCAACACCCACATGAAGTGCTTAGCTGTAGGCGTGTGTTTCCATGCAATTGGCTTTAAGAATGATACCACAGCTGTTCCACATGCAATCAGCTAGTCAAGCAGCTGATCATGAGCATTACTTACAAAATACAAGCTGCTGCCTAAGCGAAGCAGATGTACTTTTCCACATCCACCAGAGAGGGAGTGAGAGAGACAGACAGAGACAAAATAAGAAAGGAAGGGAGTAGGAGAGTAAGAGCTAAGCATGTTTGTGTATGATCCATGGGTGGAGAGTGGTATCTGAGCATTATGATGGTTGCCAATAGTGTGTACTTATCCATACCATCACATGGTAAGTGCACATGGCTGTACACATTTATGTCTGAGGATTGTCAAATTGAATTTCTACAATGTTTGGAAAATGTTGGCCTTGTAATGTTGACAATGGGACATGTAGCACCACAATATAATGATGTGGCAAAACTCACACTGCAATGAACCCTGTCATTACACAATCAGCCCAACACCCACTGATGAAACACACAAACACACACTTACCAGTACTGAGTTTCAAATCCCTACTTGACTATGTTTTGTTATTACATTGTAATGCAGTTCTTGCACATGCCATGGGGCTTATATGCTGAAGAAGCCTTCAAAGGTATCTTTGAAGGTGAATGACTTCAGCAACAGTGATAAAGAAGGGATAAGGGAAGTGTAGTACATGTGACTGTCCACAAAAGCAGGTGTCAAGGAAGACACAACCACACTCTGTCAGGGACTCACACACATTATCACAGTTGGCAGGGTCAGGATAGGAACTCCTAACCAACTAGTTTGCTACACTACAGTATTACACATTTATTGCATGCACCACAGAGCTTATCAGGCTGATATAAGGCCAAAGGGTTATTTCAAGGTGACTGACATCAGAAGGCATGCTACCTTAGGGTAATGGGAGATGTAGTGAGTGTGAATGGCTTCAAAATCTTTAATCTCCACACACACACACACACACACACACACACACACACACACACACACACACACACACACACACACACACACACACACATGTGCGCACGCAGGAGCACACACACAATGCACAGACACACACACACAGACACACACACACACACACACACACACACACACACATGTGCACAAACACACACACACACACACACACACACACACACACACACACACACACACACACACACACACACACACACACACACACACACACACACACACACACACACACACACATTTGACTGACATACATGGGTTCATTGCTTCACAGGTGTATAGTAGTTGACTGTGCCAGAAGGCTGTACAAGGCTAAGCGAAGGGAATACCTTTGCATCAGACCACATGACAATGGTCTCCAGTGTGGCACAGGGGTGTAGTCCCTGGATTGGCCCACACAGGGGGGTATTGTATTCACCATCCACTCATCTGGGTTACTATTGTGGGTGGCCAGTGCTGTGCAATGCTTGTCATGTGTGTGATCTATATTCCATAACATGAACAGTGTCTGGGTTGTGCACATGTCCCACATGCATGTTCTGTGACATATGGAAGTGTACCTGGGGTCTCTGGGGCATGTTGGGTGGACAGATTTTTATCATCTGATGTGGCATTCCTGACCTCATGTGGTGAGACCTGGCTATGGAACTGAGGTTGTGCCTGCACCTACATTGACAACATGATACAGGTATTCAGTGGAGTTAGTGGTATCTGTCCACACAGGGTATGTGTATAAGGTGTGGCATTTCCTTTGTGGGTTACATTTGCAGACTCTATAGTTGTTGCAAACGCCCATTGGGGAACATAGAAAAGGACCACTGTAAGCAATTATTTGCCTGTTGTAGGGATGGAACAGGGTACCATATCCTTTTACTTGCTGGATAACACACAGTCAGGAGATGTTACACATCACAGTACATTCTGATGTCAGTGGCAGTGTTGTGATCAACAGGCATGTAGTCCACTGCAATCACACCATGGTTACTATCTGCGGGCAATATGCAGGGAACTACCAATATAGTAGTTTTTGCCTAGCCAAGTGTATTTGTGTATGAGACATTGGTGGAGAGTGTTCTCTGGGTAATACAAGGGTTGCCTATATTGTTCACCACTCCATAATGTCACATGTAGGGCTATGGATTGTCTACATTAACATCTCTGCTGTTTGACATCTGTTGTCCTTGTAAGATGGACATTGTGACATATAGTAGGTCCTCAATATAATAATTTAGCAAAACCCACCCCACAATGAATCCTGTCATTACACAATCACAACAACCTCCACATAGGATACTAATGACAAACACTTGCCAGTACTGAGATTCAACCCCCTACCTAGCTATGTATTGCTACCACAGTGTGCTGCATTTATCACACGTGTCTTCTCCAAAGGTATATTTCAAGGTAGATGACATCAGCAGGCTTGCTAAAGTAGGGCAATGGAAGGTGTAGTGACTGTGAATGGCCTCAAAAGCATTACTCTCTACACACACACAAAACTGTGAATGGCCTCAAAAGCATTACTCTCTATACACACACACACACACACACACACACACACACACACACACACACACACACACACACACACACACACAGTTGCCATTTCTGAGATTAGAACTCCTACCTAACTAATCCATCACACTATAGCATTACACAGTTATCGTACGCACCATGTAGCTTATAGGGCTAGCTCTTCTCCAAAGGTGTATTTCAAGGTGACTGACATCAGCAGCCTTGCTAAAGTAGGGCAATGGGATGTGTAGTGACTGTGAATGGCCTCAAAAGCATTGATTTCTACACACACAGAATTTCACAATTGCCATGTCTGGAATTAGAATTCTTACCTAGCTAGTATAGCACACTATAGCATTACACAGTTATCACCGCAGAGCTTATAGGGCTCCCCCTTCTCCAAAGGTGTATTTCAAGATGACTGACATCAGCAGGCTTGCTAAAGTAGGGCAATGGGAGGTGTAGTGAATGTGAATGGCCTCAATAGCATTGATCCCCCCCCCCCACACACACACACATAGAGTTTCACAGTTGCCATGTCTGGGATTAGAACTCCTATTTAACTAGTACATTACACTATAGCATTACATGGTTATAGCACATGCCACAGAGCTTATAGAGTTAGCCTTTCTCCAAAGGTGTATTTCAAGGTGAATGACATCATCAGCCTTGCTAAAGTAGGGCAATAGGAGGAGTAGTGACTGTGAATGACCTCAAAAGCATTGATCCCTGCACACACAAACACACACAGAGTTTCACAGTTACCATCTCTGTGATTAGAACTCCTACTTAACTAGTACATCACACTATACCATTACACAATTATGACATGCACCACAGGGCAAAGAGGGCTAGTCTTTCACTAAAGATGTATTTCAAGGTGACTGACATCAGCAGGCTTGCTAAAGTGGGGCAATGGGAGGGGTAGTGACTGTGAATGGCCTCAAAAGCATTGATCCCCACACACACACACACACACACACACACACACACACACACACACACACACACACACACACACACACACACACACACACACACACACACAAAAAACGGACACACACTGAGGCCATATCTGGGATTAAAACTCCTACCTAACTAATATATCACGCTATCTCATTATGCAGTTATTGCATGTACCACAAAGCTTACAGGACTAAATCTTGTCC
Organism: Protopterus annectens; assembly: GCF_019279795.1. NCBI lineage: Eukaryota > Metazoa > Chordata > Ceratodontiformes > Protopteridae > Protopterus > Protopterus annectens. Next base: position 1,161,331,411 of record NC_056731.1, read on the forward strand.
AAGGAGGTATTTCAAGGTGATTGACATAATCAGGCTTGCTAAAGTAGGGCAATAGAAGGAGTAGTGACTGTGAATGGTCTCAAAATCATTGACTCCTACACACACAAAGTTTTACAGTTGCCACATCTGGGATTAGAACTCCTAGATAACTAGTACATCACACTATAGCATTAGGCAGTTATTGTACGTGCCACAGAGGTTATAACAATGTTCCATTTCCAAAGGGGTATTTTAAGGTGACTGACATCAGCAGGCTAACTAAACCTAGGGCAATGGAGAGTGTAGTGTGTGTGAATGGGCCATAAACAATTCCTCTGGAAACACACACAACACTCAGTCACATACAACTTTACATTTGATAGGACTGTGTATACAACTGATAGATGAATAATGACTTGTACTGTCATGTTACACAGTTATCACAAGCACCACAGACACTATAGTGCTGAGAGTTACCAGAAGCAAATGTCTACAGTGATAGACATTGGCACATCATGTGATATTGGCCAATTGGATGTGTGGTGAGTGGGGCAGGCTTCATGATGGGAAGCTCTTTGTCACTGTCTGTCTCTCTTTCCCACATCTATGTTTGTGTATGTTTTACTTATTATACTATGCTGTCCTTGGATATATGTGTGTATTCCTAGCCAATGTGTGTGCAAAGCATGACTGGTGTGCAATGCGGAGTGTGTGCACAGACATCTGCAACTGACAGATATGTATATTCCACTGTTGTTGCCAGACATGGGTTTCATAAGTGTGGGAACATGCCCAGTATGACCCTTCTGTATTTTGTTGTCAGACATGGGCTTCATTTCTCTAAGTTTGGGAGCATGACCAGTATGACCTTCTGTACTGAATGTGTGAATCCATTCCAGGTAGGTTGTACTCCAGTGCAGGCATTTGTGTTATACACCTACAGCTAGCGACCTGTTTTTGCATGATATCTGTAGATAGCTTGACAATATGGGGTCACAATGGGCAAAGGATAGTGGGATACTGTAACTAATTGCTTCTGTGCTGCTTCTGCTACATGGTTTTGGTGTTAGCAGAGATATTCAGACATATGTACTGTTTTACACTGTGATGTCTTATGTCATCAACTACTGACAGATATACATATTTGCTCACAGTAATTTCCTGGAGAATACAAGATGAATGAAGCTGTGTCCAGTATTGTAGTCTGCAGCCTACATATTTTTGCACAATCATGCCATTCTGGAGGGGGAGCTGCAGACACTTGCTGATGGGTCTGCGTAAATGGTCCAGCACCTTGGTATTGCGGTGGCTGAGGATCCCATGCTTATACATCTATTGACATGACAGAATGGCCATATCCTGCTGTGGCCATACCTCTCAGCTGCATGGATTCACACAGGTTACCCAGAGGCAGGGCTCATATATCTAGTAATCACCCCTTCACATTGTGGTTTATGAGCAGGCTTGTAGTCACCCATTCCTGTGTTTGCAATCAGGGATAGTATGGGCACACATCAGAGTTTCAGACTTCACACACTCCATGGCTTCCATTCTTCTACCCCTGTCTGTTATTCTATCCCCTTCCTAACATTCCTAACATTATGCAAACGATATCTGATAAGTATCCCTATAGTTATCCCTTCATCCCAGCGGTATTTAAGGGTTGGTCCACAGTTCATGCAGTAGGACATGGTGGACATGCTACTTGGATTTGTCGACACGGCCTTGGATTTGTGTTCTGTGGACTGTGTTATGTTGTTATTTGGGACTCCATGAGATAACATACATTGGCCGTATGGGTGAGACACAGGCCTTTGACAGAGGACTGTAGGACATTTGGTAGTGATGCAGGCCATCTGTAGCAGGCCAGTGCATTCTGTCACTCCTACAGTCCCAGGCTGCAAGCCACTGAATTCCCCTGGGGTGACAGGGTAGATGTGCAAGATGTTAATGGCAATAGTTTCTGTCCTTATTATTCCATTGGTGTGGATGCTGGCAGGGTGCTGCTTATAGCTAGGGACACACCTGCATGAGACACCTCTTCAGCATGCTGCATTCTGTGGGCATTCCCATACAATAATCTATCCTGTTAATTTGGCCATCTCAGGTAATCTGTGCTCCACTATTATTATAGCCACACATACATGTTACTACATTTCTACATAGGATTGTGGGGTAGGGGGGCATGCCTGACAACTGTAAGCATATGCTATGACTGTACTGGTATTTTAGGTACTCTGTTTGCTTCCATTTCATTCTGTATTCTGACCTATCATGCAGACTAGAGGCATATCAGTGTAGTAGAGATCTTAGGTTTTATTGACCTACATTTCAGTTTCAGACTTCTTACCCTTCAGGACTAACATCCCACTGCCTGTACTGTTGTAGTCTGTCTGTGTAGGTCTGTGGGGAGGGGGGGTTGTTCTCCATTGCCATCAATCAGAGGCTTTAGCACAGTCTTTCTTTGTGGTTATCTACACCTGTCCTGCTGACTGAGACTGTTATTAGGTATGTGAGCCTCATGGACATGCATGTGTGTGTCCTATGGACACAGATTTGGTCCGCCACATGTCCTGCAGTGGGATTTGTCACCTTGTCTAGTAATGCCTATTATGTTGACACCAGTATTTCTTATGGATTTCATGCTGCCCATAAAGGTGTCTACTATCTGCTGCCGTCCCACTCAGCCACCCAATTCACTTGCATGCTCACATCCATACCATAGATACAAGTAGCAGAACATACTACTCCATTCAACAACTGATAGTGAGAGTGACTTATCTTGTGACTGTGCCAGTATTGAGGATGGTGCTGGAGGGCTGACTATGTTGGATGCACATAGTACACTCCCTATACATGGTTAAGCATAGGTAGTGTCATGTTTAGGATCCCTTTTACTGTATGTGCGAGTCAGAGAGAGGTGTTATTCCTTGGGTTCCTACCATGTCAGTGTTTGTGCTATGCATTGCCTCTTTGACAAAGCCTGGGCATACTGGACATGCCTCCTTCTGCCTACAGGGGCAGGCTCAGGTTGTTCCTCCTCCGAGTCACTCTGTGCCTATGCTGGCCTTGACAATGGTGGTGGGGCTGTGTGGCCCTGCCCAATGCTGTTTCTGCTGCAGCTGTTTCTGCAGGATCATATTGTGTAGCATGACACACACAATGACAATTTGGGTACATGTAGCTGGAAAGGACTGCAAGACTCCATCGGATATGTCCAGCCACCAGAACTGTGACTTGAGCATCCCAAACACACGCTCTATTATGATTCTGGTTTGTGCGTGTGCCTCATTATGAAGTTCTTGTTCAGGTGTGTGTGCATTTCTAATGGGTGTCATCAGCCATTGCTCCAGTGCGTAACCAGCATCCCCCACTAGGTGGCCATATGGGATGTTCCCACTGGCAAATCTCTGGTACAGCTGCATCATATACCAGATGTGGGAGTCGTGATAACTTCCAACACTGCCAGCACACACATTCATTATAATGTCCTGGGCATCGCACATGACCTGACAGTTGATGGAGGGGAAGCCCTTGTGGTTTATGTAGACCCTAACCCACTCACCAGGTGGTGCTTTGATGTGTATGTGCATGCAGTCTATAGCACCTACTACCTCAGGGTATTCTGCTATTTTGTGGAAGAGACGTATATTGCTGGTCAAAGCCTCACGGCTGTTGTGGAAATATATGTGTTCACTGGCATATGCTGACATGGCATCCAGGAACTGGTGGAGTACCCTGGATGCTGATGCCTGTGAAATCCCCATGATATCCCCCGTTGGTCTTTAGAAGGTACCTGTAGCTAGTATTCTTAAGCCTACAAATACCTTAGTAGCCACTGGGATGAGTTCCCCTCTGTTGGTTCTGTGTGTGAGGTGTGGCTGGCACAGCTCAACAACTTGTTGTAGGAGATCCCTCTCCACCCTATAGTGCTCTACTATATCCAGCTCATGTAGTCCCTGGTAGGTTACCCTGGGTCTGTACACTCTTCTCCTTCTCCTCATTGTGGGTTGGTCATCAACATTCTCATCCTCACCATCCTCAGCCTCTTCTACATGTTGATTTATGATAGTAAAGCAGCCCCTATAATTTTGTTGCTTTTGTTAGATAAAATTTCCCCGTCTGTGTACACTGGTGGTTTAGAGTTTGTGGGAAAACCAGAGGGAAATGCGTTTGCATAGTTTATAGTAGTATGCTGTGCTGGGCTTGGCTGCTGCCTGTGTAATTGGCTGGTTCTGATACATTTCACCTGTCAGCTATGCTAGTTCTCCTTGATTACCTTCCTACTGCTGTTTTCCCTTCCCAATGCCTTCCTGTTTAAGCCCCAAGGTGCGCCACACAAACCCAGTGCTCAGATATGAATGGAGATGCTATTTCCTGGCTATTTATTTATTTATTTATTTGTTTTTTTTTTTTAAACCCGGTTCATGGTGCCCATACCCATTTAGGCAATGTAAATACTGCTAGGCAGCTTCAGACACACCCCCCTTCCTTAGCTGTGCTTAGCTAAGGGCAAACATGGGCCACAGAGATCCAGTAAGCTTACAGCTTGCATGACACACCCCCCTTATGAAGTAATCTAGCTCTTAGGCTAAAACCATGGTATTGCTGCACCTACATGGTTGGGTGCAAGCTAGCACTGAGCGGAAATCTGTAATTCAGTATCATTGCCCTCATTTGCATAGGATTGACTGCTAATGCATGGTTACAAAACTGACACTCAGCCTTCCCCCTTAGCAACTACTATTCCATGGTCTTGTTGTGTTATGCATGCCATTCACTATTATGGCAAAATTATGATTTTGGTTTAAAAGCTTATTTCCAGCTTTTTTTTTTTTTTTTTTTTTTTATTTTCGGGTCGATCCCATTTGTGCACCGCTGCCCTGTGCTTAAATGGCCAAAATCGGCCAACAAAAAAAAAAGTTAATTTTTATAATTTTGAAATTAATTTTCATGCCTATGGCCATATATTTGGCCTTTGGCATGCCTAACCCTTCTAATACATACATTTGTACGTGCTGTCATGTCTCCATTTTGTAGTCTGCAGAAATGTATTCAGCTACTGCAGTCTACACTATTCCTGCACAGATGCCTGCCTGCTTCCTGGAAAACTAATTCATTTCATTTGCATGGTTTTCACCAGCAAATGAGGTAATTAACATACAGGGGCTGTGTCTGTGCAGGAATAGTGCAGGAGCACTCATGCACGTCCCTGGAGCTTATTCCTAGATCGCATGGCAGCCATATTGCCTGGAGCAGCTCTTGCACTATTCCTGCGTACTGTGCAGAGCTTGCTGAATCCTGTGGATTCATTTGAATACCTTTGCTATGATGGCACTGAAATATCTGACATCCTATAGACTGATAACTACAGTTTAAAAGCTTTTTTAGTAATTAATGAAATTCATTGAAGCTCTTGTTTCAAACTATTCCAGATATGTTTTTATTTCAAATTCTTACCTGGTTTAATAATTCTGACAAGTATTCTGCATAATATAGTGTGTGTAATGTAAAACATTCTATATTTAGAACATGTCTGATTGATACTGAAATTTTACTATGCTGGTTTTGTTTATTTTCTTAAATTAATAATGTATTAACCAAACACGTTCTTATTTTATGCATTGTATGTGCTTGTTACCTTGTAAATATGTATATAATTCTATATGTGTTTTTACTATGTTATTTACACCTACTGTTATAATTCTATTTATATTTAATGTTTTTCTTGTTGGTTATAAACAATTCTAATTAAAGATGAGAGAAAAAAACTATCTTACCACCAAACATCACACCCGGCATGCTTGATAGTGTTAAGTCAGTAACTCTCATTGCCGACTGGAAACGTTTCCATTGAAAACTTACACACCTTCTTAATTCAATGTCTTTAAATATTTATTTATTTATTTATTTATTTATTTATTGACATTTGATTACTAGGAAAGTCCAGCTGGGTAGAAGCCCATTTTCAGTGCAGGCCCAGGGAGAAAATATACTAGTTTTAAGAGTCTACAGCCATGGAGATATGGAGATACTTCCTCACCCATATAGGCCGTGATCTCACTGAACTCAGTGGACGTGGTCAAAGTAAATAAAGGAGTCAACTCATCAAAAGTGACTATTCCATAAAGTGTGGCATTCTCACTGGAATAACAATACACCTATTTCTCCCTCCTGATTTATGATATGAAACCAACAGTGCATTAGTTCTACCCCTTCATGTTTCAGTTTTTTTTACATTTCAGTTTTGTTTCCTGAATGCAGACTATATTAAGCAGTTATCTTTTTATTTTCTATAACACTCTTTTTTCTATTTAATGGCTTAGAAGATTCATCACCATCCTAACAATTGTTTAAGCTTATTTAGACCCCCTAACATTTTTTCAATATACTGTAGCATAGGTCTCCCTACATCCTTGCCATACCTTGAGCTAAATACTGTGCCAAGTCCATCCTGGACTTTTGGCAAATGATCTGAATACTGGACTTGTTCTGAAATGGGTAAAATCAGAATCTGTAAGAAAGCTGAAAAAAACTCTATTTCTACTCACAGCCTGCAACAACAAGGTGATGTCAAAATTAAACTCTTTAACATCAAAACTTATAGCAACAATATTGCACATCATTCTAAAATATAATTAATTACCCAATAATTATGAGAGTTTTGATATAATATCGTACCTTCTAGGTTTCCCATACCTTCCTTATTACCCATAGGAAGCAACATCATTTATGCTAAAAAAAGAAATAGATGAAAGTAATGTTAAGAGAACCTGTTAATGAGCACCAAGTTAAAAGACCCCATTGCCTTTACACCCAGTGCATTAATTCTAATTTAATGGAAAAGTTCATTTCACATTAAAAATTATTTATATTTATGGGACTGCGTCTGAACCATTTGTGCGTAGACATACTTTACATGTTGACCACCAAATAAACTACCATCTCCTAAATCAGTTTATGCATTATACTATTGTGAACCAAATAGATCAGCACCTTCTCAACTGTTTCATGCACATCTCCGATAGATTCTCCTATCTATAAGGTTGTAGAAGTATAAAATGATGGTGCATGCATATATTAGGTGGAGGTTCTACAGGTCATTAATGTAACATGCATTGATAAACTTATATTAACAAAGTGCATGGTATATCAAAAGAAGAGTATAACTAATCACTTAGCCTGAAATGGGTGAAAGGGTATGTCAATATTTGCTGAGCAATGCTCTTTTACCATCTACACAGAAATAAATAAAGTTTATAACAGCAGGAAAAATATATATTCTTATTCTTCTGTGTTTGTTGTTTTAACCCTATACTCAAAACAATATTTACATAGCAAGGGTTTAATGCAAAACTCAGATATGAATGGAGATGCTATTTCCTGGCTATTTATTTATTTATTTGTTTTTTTTTTTTAAACCCGGTTCATGGTGCCCATACCCATTTAGGCAATGTAAATACTGCTAGGCAGCTTCAGACACACCCCCCTTCCTTAGCTGTGCTTAGCTAAGGGCAAACATGGGCCACAGAGATCCAGTAAGCTTACAGCTTGCATGACACACCCCCCTTATGAAGTAATCTAGCTCTTAGGCTAAAACCATGGTATTGCTGCACCTACATGGTTGGGTGCAAGCTAGCACTGAGCGGAAATCTGTAATTCAGTATCATTGCCCTCATTTGCATAGGATTGACTGCTAATGCATGGTTACAAAACTGACACTCAGCCTTCCCCCTTAGCAACTACTATTCCATGGTCTTGTTGTGTTATGCATGCCATTCACTATTATGGCAAAATTATGATTTTGGTTTAAAAGCTTATTTCCAGCTTTTTTTTTTTTTTTCGGTCGATCCCATTTGTGCACATGCCCTGTGCTTAAACGGCCAAAATCAGCCAACAAAAAAAAGTTACTTTTTTATAATTTTGAAATTAATTTTAATGCCTATGGGCATGTATTTGGCCTTTGGCATGCCTAACCCTTCTAATACATGCATTTGTACAAGCTGTCATGTTCCATTTTGTAGTCTGCAGAAATGTATTCAGCTACTGCAGTCTACACTATTCCTGCACAGATGCCTGCCTGCTTCCTGGAAAACTAATTCATTTCATTTGCATGGTTTTCACCAGCAAATGAGGTAATTAACATACAGGGCTGTGTCTGTGCAGGAATAGTGCAGGAGCACTCATGCACGTCCCTGGAGCTTATTCCTAGATCGCATGGCAGCCATATTGCCTGGAGCAGCTCTTGCACTATTCCTGCGTACTGTGCAGAGCTTGCTGAATCCTGTGGATTCATTTGAATACCTTTGCTATGATGGCACTGAAATATCTGACATCCTATAGACTGATAACTACAGTTTAAAAGCTTTTTTAGTAATTAATGAAATTCATTGAAGCTCTTGTTTCAAACTATTCCAGATATGTTTTATTTCAAATTCTTACCTGGTTTAATAATTCTGACAAGTATTCTGCATAATATAGTGTGTGTAATGTAAAACATTCTATATTTAGAACATGTCTGATTGATACTGAAATTTTACTATGCTGGTTTTGTTTATTTTCTTAAATTAATAATGTATTAACCAAACACGTTCTTATTTTATGCATTGTATGTGCTTGTTACCTTGTAAATATGTATATAATTCTATATGTGTTTTTACTATGTTATTTACACCTACTGTTATAATTCTATTTATATTTAATGTTTTTCTTGTTGGTTATAAACAATTCTAATTAAAAGATGAGAGAAAAAAACTATCTTACCACCAAACATCACACCCGGCATGCTTGATAGTGTTAAGTCAGTAACTCTCATTGCCGACTGGAAACGTTTCCATTGAAAACTTACACACCTTCTTAATTCAATGTCTTTAAATATTTATTTATTTATTTATTTATTTATTTATTGACATTTGATTACTAGGAAAGTCCAGCTGGGTAGAAGCCCATTTTCAGTGCAGGCCCAGGGAGAAAATATACTAGTTTTAAGAGTCTACAGCCATGGAGATATGGAGATACTTCCTCACCCATATAGGCCGTGATCTCACTGAACTCAGTGGACGTGGTCAAAGTAAATAAAGGAGTCAACTCATCAAAAGTGACTATTCCATAAAGTGTGGCATTCTCACTGGAATAACAATACACCTATTTCTCCCTCCTGATTTATGATATGAAACCAACAGTGCATTAGTTCTACCCCTTCATGTTTCAGTTTTTTTTACATTTCAGTTTTGTTTCCTGAATGCAGACTATATTAAGCAGTTATCTTTTTATTTTCTATAACACTCTTTTTTCTATTTAATGGCTTAGAAGATTCATCACCATCCTAACAATTGTTTAAGCTTATTTAGACCCCCTAACATTTTTTCAATATACTGTAGCATAGGTCTCCCTACATCCTTGCCATACCTTGAGCTAAATACTGTGCCAAGTCCATCCTGGACTTTTGGCAAATGATCTGAATACTGGACTTGTTCTGAAATGGGTAAAATCAGAATCTGTAAGAAAGCTGAAAAAAACTCTATTTCTACTCACAGCCTGCAACAACAAGGTGATGTCAAAATTAAACTCTTTAACATCAAAACTTATAGCAACAATATTGCACATCATTCTAAAATATAATTAATTACCCAATAATTATGAGAGTTTTGATATAATATCGTACCTTCTAGGTTTCCCATACCTTCCTTATTACCCATAGGAAGCAACATCATTTATGCTAAAAAAAGAAATAGATGAAAGTAATGTTAAGAGAACCTGTTAATGAGCACCAAGTTAAAAGACCCCATTGCCTTTACACCCAGTGCATTAATTCTAATTTAATGGAAAAGTTCATTTCACATTAAAATTATTTATATTTATGGGACTGCGTCTGAACCATTTGTGCGTAGACATACTTTACATGTTGACCACCAAATAAACTACCATCTCCTAAATCAGTTTATGCATTATACTATTGTGAACCAAATAGATCAGCACCTTCTCAACTGTTTCATGCACATCTCCGATAGATTCTCCTATCTATAAGGTTGTAGAAGTATAAAATGATGGTGCATGCATATATTAGGTGGAGGTTCTACAGGTCATTAATGTAACATGCATTGATAAACTTATATTAACAAAGTGCATGGTATATCAAAAGAAGAGTATAACTAATCACTTAGCCTGAAATGGGTGAAAGGGTATGTCAATATTTGCTGAGCAATGCTCTTTTACCATCTACACAGAAATAAATAAAGTTTATAACAGCAGGAAAAATATATATTCTTATTCTTCTGTGTTTGTTGTTTTAACCCTATACTCAAAACAATATTTACATAGCAAGGGTTTAATGCTATATTTTAAAGTTCTATCTAATTATATCAACTTTTTAAAACCTTTGGCATTTTCTTCACTGGTGGATTTTCCAAATGTAGGAGCCCTTTATGGGGCCAACAGTAATTTATTTATTTGCATTTACTTATTTATGTGTTTACCTAGAAAATCTGACAGGGAAATATCCCTTTTCAGCAGAGCCCTAGGGAGAAAAAAATAATGGCACTTAGTAATAAATCATATAGTGATCAAATTAGAAAGAAAAGTCTAAAAATAAGCAACAATGACAATTAGCACAATTAAATATGTGGAACAATTATCTAACAATAACCAATATGAATATTTAATATCATTATATTTTCAGGAGCAATCATACTGCATCAAGTTAGAATGAAGTAACAGTAGGTAAGAGGGAAAAGGAATGATATAAATAAAGTAGACATACAGAAGCAATAAAATCTGAGGAAAATACAGGTTGGGTATATAGTCAGTAGAAAGGGAGCCAAGTCAGGAGTACGAGAGCTTGTTTCAGTCATTCTTAGAATTGTATAATATGTAAATAATTGAGGCATACAGCACAACCAATGGTATTGTTGGATTTTTTTATGGTGATCGTGCCTCTGTCTTTGGAGTGGACGTATTGACGTATTGACCAAGTGAGTACCAATGTATTAAAGTACTGATTGTAAGGTACTTATTTGCTTTAATTAGAATTTTGTGAGCTATTTTTTGTTGTCTGAATTTCAGGTAGTTTGGTAGCTCTAACTGGTTTAGTTTCAGATGGCAGTTTAATGATGTGACATATTAGGTAGGCTGGCCTCAAATTTAGTTATTTTATTGTAACACTGCTTTAACCTGCTCATTTGAGTGGTCATAAGCTTAGTAAATATAGAGGCTGCATGCATTAGAGTTGGTAGCAAGCAAGCAGAAGGGACTTTTATGGCAAGGGCTTGTGCAAAATGCTTTGGTTCTATACAGTAGTCCAAAGATTTTTATGGGTTTTATTGTTGTATTAAAAGAGCTTGTTTGTACAGCTGTGGTGGTGCAGCGGTAGCGTTGTTGCCTCACAGCAAGAGGTTCTCCCGTTCGATTCTCAGCTGGAGTGCGGGGAGTGCCTTCTGTGTGGAGTCTGCATGTCCTCCCTGCAGTTGGGTGGGCGTTTGAAAGACATGCATAAATGGGCATGCCTTCGCTGAAGGTTGAATGATGAGCTGGCACCTCGGCGTTTGTGAAAATCTACTGCCAATCATTAGCGGACCGGAATTCCACTGTGGCGACCCCTAACCGGGAAAAGCTGAAAGACAACAACAACATTAAAGGAGCTTGTTTAATGTCACTAGATAAGTCACTGGTGATGAGGTTCGATAGCAGGGGTCCAAGAATGGATCCTTATGAAATGCCAGTGGATATGGGTAGGAAAGTTGAATGAGTCTTCTCGTTTGATGTACTGAGTCTGATCTTCCAGGCAACTATTGTACTGCAAGACTGCATTAGTGCAGAGGCCAAGATCAGGAAGCTTGTCGAAGAGAATTTAATAGGAGATTGCGTCAAATGCCTTATACAGATGTAAAAATGAAAAAATAAGACTGGCTTGCTCTCATTTCTGCATACATTTATTGAATTTAGGAAGACAATAAGAGTGGCATTGGTGCTGTGATTGAGCAGGAGATGAGGATAGGGGATTGTTTGGGGTTAGATGACCGACAGTTGCCTAGGAGTGTTGATACAGGAGAGAAAATGGCAACAGACATAAAGTTTGAAACAAATGCAGTTACCTCCCTTGAGCAGTGATATTACATAAGACTGTTTCTGTGTGATCAGGTACCTGGAATTCCTGTATTGATTACTTCATCAGTCGAATCAGAATGAAACTCACCAGAAACTATCTCACATCAAGAACTGGCCTGGCTACATTTGCCTGTGGGTGATTCTGGACTTTGTTTCTGTGAAGGCTCTCAGTTAGTTTTTCTCACCCACCTTCTAATTTCCCAAGATCACCCATGATGGCTCCTTGCAATATCTCTTCTTTTGCTGTCCCCCCCATGTTTGGATTTATCAATGTGTATCATGCATCATGTTCAGTAGGGGAGATGGATAATGGCTCATTCTGTGGTGTTTTTTAGTCTTCCATTTATTTTGGGTGGATTTAATGTCAACAACCTCAGTCAGCTCGATCGTACAGACTTTGCCATTAGTATTTTCCATACCCCAGAGCAGGTAATTAAAGTAGACTATTCAGGTGTAAATTAGTGCCTCATTTCGAATTGATGAAGGGATAAAAATAAAAAGCCCCTGTAGTGGTGTTACCCAAAATAAAGCAAGGCTCAGTGGCAGTCAAACAAAGCAGTCCACAGGCAGTGAAGAAATTCCACGGTACAAAACGTCAATAAAAAAAAAATAAAAAATAAACATCAAGAAACAGTCAAGCCCTAATACATTGGACTTCATCAGAGCCATTTCTACATATTACAGTCCTCATTAAGTAGTTTAAAATAGTCATGTGAATCCAATTAAAAGTGTTGCTTGTTTTAAAGGTAAATACTCCATAAAATAGTAAAAAAAGCATAAAACTATATAAAAATGCACTACATTTTCAAAACTAATAACAAGAAAGTTGTAACAAAAAAAATGATAATACAATTGCCTTCCTCCTTAAAATAGGGGTAATGGAGATGTGATCATTAATACCTGGCATTATAGTGGCATTCCGCCTAAGCTGCCACCTTAACTCACATTCTTCAACTCTATTCTTCCAAAAACCTTCCCTTTCATCATTCTTAACTCTTTCTAGTATACCAGTTAAGAACCTATTACCGTGACCACAATACTTGATGTCTTTAAAGAGTGCATCGTTACCATCCTGATTCTTGATGGCATGCAAATGTTGATAAATACGCTTACCCAAACTCCTAATAGTTTTGCCAATGTAAAAATAATTACAATTCTGGCAAATAGCAATGTAGACCAGCCCATTGCTACCACAGTTCACTACATCTAAAAATAACTGCTGTGATGGATCCCCACAGCATAATTGCAGCAATTGTACTTTCTAGACTTTTTCATTCCTCCTGTCCATTTTAGGTGGCATAGTAGGATCTTCAAGAAGATATTTTAAATTGTGCCCAGTTTTAAATATAAAACAAGGTTTATGACCAAGTATATTAACAAATTCAGCATTGTTCTTCAACATAACCAAATTCCTAGTTAAAATCTCTTTTAATTCCTGGTTCATACCACCGAACTGAATAACCATAGGTTTCATTACTTGCAGGAAGTTGTTACTTCTTAGTTCATTTGAAAGGGCTTTCTCTTCCTTTGCCCAGATTATAAAATGCCTTGTTTTCTCTAGAAAAGGATTGATAAATGCCTTGAACACATCCCCTCTCATAATTTGCTATAGTAGGGTGTAAAGGTGGGTTAAACATGCTTTTTTCTTAAAATTCCTCCTATGTAAATCGCAGCAGATATTACAATCTGTGAATAAAATCTGCAAATTTAACTTTCCGATAAACAGTTTAAATTTGATTAACATATCAGCTAAATCAGCCTTCCTTGATGGGACAAATTTAAACCCATTTTTTTTAAGTGAAAAGTGGGTTTTAGTTAGATCATGTAATTAAATATGTTAAACCCCTCTAGGCTCACCATTTTACCATTAAAAGCTGAAATTATTTTATCACTTTTTACTGTTTCTCCTAATGATTGCTCCTGCTGTTTTTTCTCCAAATATCTTTTCCCCTTGCTCTTCACTCTCTTCAAGGCGTAAATGTGTTCTAAAAAACTTCTCTGTTTATTTTTATTAGAGATCCTATCTGATCTCCTTAAGTCTGAGTGTTCCTGCTGAAATACTTCATTGTCTACTTGGTTGGTAACACCATGATTATTTATTGTAACTTGATTTGTTTTATTAACCCCTTTGTTCTATGGATTATAACCCCCTGTTGCCCCCATAGTAGTTAGTTACCCTTTCCTGTGTGACCTCACTTGTACCTTATGAAACCAGGTAGGCTTTCAGTAAGGGATATGCCATGTTCGTATTATATTCAAGTTCATCCCTATCCAACTTTCTCTGTTTCCTAACCCTGTTAATTGTAGCTTGCTGCTATACTTTATCAAAAATATTGTCATATCTTTCAACAAAATTATCAAACAAAACATCCAGAAGAAATTTTGTTGTTTAAATCATTCACTTTATTCAAGAGATCATTCATTTTACAATGATTCAGTCTTATAATGAACTGCATTAATTCTATGTTATGTCTATCAAACATGGCTAAAAGTTCTTTTAAGTCTGATGTCCCAAAAATAGTCCATTGGGGAACTTGAACATGCCCAGTCCCTTGGGCACCCTTTTCCTCTTAATAGTCTCTGCCAAAAGGGCATTGTCATACTGCAGGTTTCATACCTTCAAAAGTATGTTTCCAAGTTCATTAAGCTTTGCTTGAAAGTTCTTAGGTGTACTCAAAGGTCCGTAACTGGAAAATGACAGTTCAGTGTTTAACCAACTTTGAAAATGGTTTCCTATTTCCACTGGTTCATTTTTTTGTAATCTTTGACCACAAGGAATTGAATCCTGTGAAAATGAGTTAATGTCCACATAGTTCACTCTTGGATGCTCATTCTCGTTTAAAACATTGCTTGTATGATGTAAAACACTTTGCATCCCTGTTGCAAACAGTGCTGAAAGTTTGAGTCCATCCAAGCAGTTTTGAAGTTGACTAAGTTGTTGTGTGAAGTTTCTAAGCAACTGTATGAATTCACCTTTGCCATCACTGTTGTTTTTAATGTCTTCTCATAACATCACTCTTGTCTTTTCCACTCCTATCAGAACAGCAGGCTGCAGCTTTAAATACAGAATTTGCTTCACCTTGCTATAGCTGCCTGATTATTGCCAGGCTAGCATGAGAGAGCAGGATGTTGACTGACCACAGCAAAGATAAGGAAGATCAGCTGGTTCATCTGTGTGATGTGGCGAGGAGAATTGTGGGTGGAATCTAGCATAGAAAAATCACTGATTTATCACTTCATCTGAATGTGGGTAGTGGATGGTGATTGCTGAATTGAGGAGTAAATCTATCAAACTCCTGCTGTCTGCTACTCAATGGAGGGATGGTGAATGATTCAGTCAACAGTCCAGCCACTTATCTACAACATTAACTTTTTTTTTACTTAGCAGAAGCAGAGCAGTGTGTCCATGTGTGTGTGAGCACAGACCTGCGCTTCTCAGTAAGATATATTACACACTTGGTTATACCGTCACATACATAAATTAGAAGTTATGGGAGAAAAAGGAAAGGGGTAAAGCATAAAATAAAAACTGTACTGGTTCTAAAAATGTTCTGATGGCACAAAACAAAATGTTTTTGCAAAGGGAATATGATCCACAATTCTGACTGAGCTCAACCCACATAGTGTCAGTAATAACATTAATAATTCAAAGTTATACACTGTGGAAATGGCACTCCCAATATCATGGAGTAACATGAGGAAGATATACCACTGGGGACATTTAGCAACAAATTATCATTCTGAACAGTAGTGGGCATCCACTAATAAACAAAAGAGACACAAGGAAGAATGTTTTAATGTAAAGGGAATGTATTTTGTTAAATTGGATAGTGTTCTTTTGCTTAGATATGTTGCTCTGTCTGAAATATACAAATTGTTTAATAATAGCAGAATAGACATTAGGTGGTAAATATCTGTAGTATCAATTTTAAAGTAGAGAACTGGCATGAGAAACTAAGAAACAGGTACCATCAGTATCAGTGAAGATTCTGAGTGGGAGACATGATGCTGAGATTTGGGGACCCCAGTATAGTTTACGATAGAATGGGGTTAGTAGCACATGTGGTGAAGTCCTGTATATGTAGGGAGAAGAATGATATTTTCTTGGTAACTGGAAAGCGACATATTTTATGTATTTGTTGCTTAACTGTAAGTGACCAGCAGTGAACCTTCTTCAGCTGCAATTCAGTGCATGTGCAAAAATTACACCTTACCAAAATATAAGCAGTTACACATTACCTGGAAAATTAGTAAGTGTACTGAGAGTGTATACAAGCTGTAAATCAAAAGAAATCAATTAGAAGTAGACAAATAATGGACTTTAAAGTGGCTTTGTAGAGTGTGGTAATAGCAACACTGAAAAATCCGTAGTTGCAGACAGACCCTAAGTTACAGCTTAAAAAAATTAGCTAACATAGGCACAACTGGTGCTTAGTTTGCTGACAAATTAAATCTCATGCAGAATGGTAATAGTGAAGGATACCTTTAGATGGCTGGGAAAAAAAAACAAGTGCATTTTGTCCAATAGCATTTTGCTTTTAGCTAGGAACCTGAAGTTGGGTGAACACAATTAAATTATAAAATTATGGGTACAGTTAAGACCATTTATGTTTTTTTTTTAATTTCCTGTCCAAATAACCCATTGCATATCACTGATAAAGAGATGCCCATTAGTAAAACAAAGCCTCTGCTCCACATCAGACTGTGAATTGGGGCATTTGTTTTCAGTCCACTCTCTCCAATTTGTTATGTCCCAGCTAGTTTCTTGATCACTTATACAGACTACTTTCTAAGTTGCTAAAAAGAAACAATTGAAAACAAAACATATCAAACAAGGGAATCTTGTTTTATCACTTCAGTGGTGTTGCTCATACAAACTCATTGCTCTCTAACTTTATCTTCATGACATTTTTGTCTCATTTCTGTCTGACCTCCAATCACACAGTATCTGATGTAAGTATGAGGATGGACTAAAAATTCAATCTCTTGAGAAATAAAAAGGGAACAGAAAGTGATACGAAGCATTACTTACTTCAGACTTGTACTATAAATACTTTTGTTCTCACTCACACCATGTATTACAAGCTGTCTATGATTTCTTAACATAAACCTTGCAGATGGCATCATATTATACAAAATAATATAAGTGAAAAAATGTGTGTGTGTGTGTGTGTGTGTGTGTGTTTGAATAATTGACAATGTTTGCGTTTGTTTTGCATTCAGATAATTCACATGCGCTGAAGACTTAGAAAATGTTGAAGCCTGACAATCCTATATTTCTGTAAAATTAACTCTTTTATATTATTTTATTTTATTTCTTTATTTTCTTTCTTGTTTGTATTTGTTTTGTGAAACAGGTTAGAGTACTGATCCATATAGACTTTGTTAAAACTCAGTCTGAGGGGTCTATATTAGATAAACGAAAGTTTACCTTAGCGAACACTCTAATAATTGAAAATCCCAGACCTCGAACTCGCTACAGCCTCTCACATCCCCCGCTAAATATATATACCAACTCCAAGATCGCACTACAGTGAGGAAAGGGCAAATATTCCGATCTTCACTGTACTGTGATCTCACAAAAAGCATATCGAGGTCCGGGATTTTTGATTATTAGAGTGTTCGCTAAGGTAAACTTTCATTTATCTAATATAGATCCCAGCCTGAATGCACTGTCTGGTTAAGTGACTTGCTCAGTCACACAATTAGGCAAATATTGAACCACTCTTTCGTAGCATCTGCCCTGGGAACAAATCTTTCAAGCACAGACTATGACAAGGGGAATACAAATTAAACTAAAGCAAGTTGAAAGAAAGAAAAATTAGGTGACAGGAGCAACTGCAAAAAAGAGTGAATGAAAGGAGGAGAGATTGTAAAGTTGAAAAGGATTTTTTTTGAAAGAGCAGTGGAGATGGATCACAAACAGTGCTTTAAGATAATACATATACATTGTAGGTGGTAGCTGAAAGGCTGTATATTTCATATGGTGTTCATTAGTAGTAGACAGATAAAAAATATGCAAAATTAATTGCTATTAAGCTAGTGGTGGGAAAGTCAGAATATGGACAATAATCAAGTGGGTGTGCAAATCTCATATCATGCAGTAAAAGCAGTTGTAATGGAAGGTGGTTGCAAATCCAACCACAGTGTTAAAATGAAGTTTATACATTGCCATGTAGGTCTGCATATGTTGAATGTTTGTTACTCTGGCTAAATTTTACAAAAACATAACCCAGTTAAAGAGATAAAAGCATGAAGATTAAAAACAAGCTAATAAAATTGGCATTTTTGGACTTCATACTTCTATTGGCTGTTTTTTGGACTTTGCACCTTTATCTGTTGCTCCGACTTATGCCTGTGCCACTCAGAGCTTATCCTGTTTTGCTTTTCTTCAGTTGGTCCTGGGCAGGGACATTTAATCCTTAAGATAAGCAGCTCTACTACAGGTATTTATCCACCATGCATCATATTTTACATACATTACTGTTAGGGTGGAGCATACCTAATGCAAGTGCTATTCTAGCAGTACACTTGAATTTCAAGCAGCGCCTAAAATCAAAACAATATAATGTTGCTTAATTTTTCACATAGTTACATCTTGCAAGGTCAGTTACTGATCATTCAATGACTCAGGTAAGGAATTAACAAATCTCATGTCCCCAAGAGGTACTGTGATTAATAGCAAGGCTAAAATGTTTGCTTAAAATGGGAAATATTACACTGAAAATGGGTTTATCACTAATGATAATGGGCAAACAGAAAAGCAGACTCCTGCTGCACCAGTCTATCATTACCTTAGCATTCTGACAGAATATATTTCCAATATGCAGACAGTTATAATGAAGATAGTGAAGGAAGCTACTATCTCCCACAGAGTAGACCAATGGCACATGGGAAGAGACAGTCAAAGAAAAAATATATACTGAGGGAGAGTATTTATTACCTGAGTAGAGTCGTCTAAAAGCACAGGAAAAGGGTTCTAAGAATTGTTACACAGATAAGAGGCTTGCTGTTTACGAACATCATCATCATCACCATCATCACCATAACTCATCTGTCAGTCATTCCATCCATTTCTTCCTTTTCTAAATGGTTTATGGGCATCTTGTGATAGAACAATTTCCAGGATACACCGCACTTCATTGCACACAGCGACAGTTTCCAGATCATCCCAGGGTGTGTCTAGGTATTCCCAGTATGCTAAGAGATATAATCTGTTCAGCATGTCCCATGTCTGCTCTGGGGCCTCTCCCATTAGGTGGGCTATGCCTGATACAACTCCCATGGGCATCTGCATCATGCACCCAGGACACCACACCTAACCTCTTCCAGTCCAGAAGAGAAGTGGCTTTACTCAAAGATCTCATAGATTGCCAAGGACCTTACTCTGTCTAATAGAATGAGCCCACACTTCTCAGCAACTCTACAAATGAATGTGCATCTTGTACTGACAATTTCATCCTTTTAGTCATTACTTAAACTTCATGAGCACAGCTAAGTATGTGGAGATAGAATGACTAGTAAATTGAGAGTTTTATGCTAGGACTCAGCTGCCACTTCATCACCACAGTTCAGTGCAATGCCTGCAGGACTTCTGTAGCTGCAGCCTTCCACTAGTCAATCTCCTTATCCAATTTATTCTCACTTATGAACTAGACCCTAAAAAATTTCAGTTCTTCCACTTGAGAAAACTGTTCTACCTTCACCTGCAAAGCACAATCCATGCTTTTCTCCATGAGATCCATGATCTCTGACATAAAGGTGTGGGTTGTCATCTGAATTGCTTCCCATTCAGCAGTAAGCAACTCAACCGAACACTGAAGATCACAGTTACTTGATGTCAATATGATAACTTGATCTGAAAACAAAAACAATGGAGATACAGAGATACAGACCTCAAATCCACAAACTGGAGATGTTCAAACCTCAACTGTAACTTGATATCCTGTCCATGAAAGTCAAAAACAAGAAGGAAAACAAGGCACATCCCTGACAGAATGCTATGCCCACTTTGATGTATTTATTGGGAAAGAGAACAGAACTCTTGCTTCTCAAATAGGGGGACCAAATAGCATGCAGCTCTGACCATGAAACGTTATACTGCTGTTAACACCTCTCACAGGATATTCCAGGGTACATGGTCATATGTTTTCTCCAAGGTCATCAAAACACATGTAGAGAGGATTGGTAAAGTCCTGCAACCCCTCTGAGAATCATGACCTTGTTGCAGCACAGAGACTTGAATGCCCCTGTTATTCCTGAAGTTATACTGCACTAAGCATTGTCTTCCTGGTAGGGCCACCCTTGGCAGATTAGTCTAAGATTAGGAGCTAAATAAAAAGTAATCTAAAATTTCAAACTGTCCCCCATGATGATTTACTTAAAAAGAATCAGGCAACTCATATGGAACATGGATATTGGGACCCCCTATGGACTCAGGCCTAGAAGTACTAGCCAATGAGCACCTGGTGGCCAAGTAACCTATGCAGCCCAATTGGGCACAGCCTTTAAAAGATGTGTGGATCCATCATGTGGGCTCATCATCCATAAGATAAATCTTCGTCTGGCACTATTCAAAGGTCAAACACATAGAAAAAAAAATTACAATACCGAATTGTATTTTTAAATGTATGTATATAACTGTATATATTATTACTGCACTTTCTCACTCAAATACATTAGATTTTCTGTTTTACTACTGTACACTCTATATATTGTACACTTCAGTAACTTCTCATCATACTATGCTATGATATACTATTGTTTGCTCTATTAGTTTGTACTCATCTCTGACCTTTGTATTTTTATCATATATGTAGAGCTTTTGTATTTTTTATGATGGCCATGTTCATAGGTTCATAGGTAGGTATTAGGCTATCAGCCCTAGGGCCTATACAAGCCCAGCCAAAAAGGTACCCTGGCTTTTGCCACCCAAGAAAATTATTTTCCTGTGCCACTGTCAAGCAGAGCCACAGAAGTGATCCCCAGGGTGAATTTCCTATTTCCCATCCAATCATCAAGATTTTTCTTGAAGAGTGCTAATGAGGAGCTTTGTTTGATATAGACAGGTAGTCTATTCCAGAGTATGGGAAGTTTCTGGGACAGGAATCTATCCCTCCGGCATGTTCTGTTTATTTTGGTGACAAGGTTTAGGTCCCTAGAGCGTGTAGCTCGGAGGGATTGGGATTTCTTTAAGTGGAGCATGTCCAACAGCTCTGGGTTTGACATAGCTTTGTATGTTAGGCAGAGATTACCTCTGAGTAGGTGATATGCGATGGAGTAAAGCTGGAGTTTTTTGAGACGGTCTGCGTAGGGCATCTGTTTGAGGCTGGTAATCCTCTTTGTGAGGTATTTCTGCGGCCTTTCCAGTTGTTGTAGATGTCTTGTGAGGTACATACCAAAATGAGCATTGTACTCTATAATGGGCCTAATGAGTGATGAGTAGAGGGGAACAATGACCTCTTTTTTTCTGGATGAGAAACCTTTTGTGATGAGGTGTACCATGTAGAAGGATTTCCTGACTGCTGTGGTGATGTGATTATCAAAGGAGAGACTACTGTCCACCTGTGTCCCAAGGTCTCTTATCACAATTTCGGTGTTAAGCATACTACCACCTATGTTGTAGTTCATGGGTGCAGAGTTTTTACCAAAGGGGATGACAATGCACTTTTTGTCATTGAGCTTGAGGCCATGGCTTTGACAACAGGCATCTGTCTCAGTGAGGCCCTTTTGCAGGATGTCCATATTGTTAGGAGTTTCAATTATGGCTCCTAGTTTGCAGTCATCTGCGAACTTCATTAGCCAAAGACCTTCTGTGTTAGCCTGTAATTCAGAGAAGTAGATACAAACAGGAGAGGACCCAGGACTGAACCCTGTGGTACTCCACTTGTCACTGGTCTGAAGGTGGATTTGGAGTCTGCTACTTTCACAGTGTGGGTTCTGTCAGTGAGCCAGTTGGCAACCCATCTTGTGACATAGGGATTTATACCTAGTTTAGTGAGTTTATCTATAATTTCAGAGTGGGGGATGGTGTCAAAAGCCTTGGCAAGATCTAGACAGGCTGTGTGAACCACCTTATCCTCATCTATGGCTTTGGTGACTGCTTCAAAGAAGTCTATCAGATTTAGGAGACATGATCTGCCTTTTACAAACCTGAACTGGGTGGGGTCCAGAATTTGGAAATTACCAATGTCTTTGTTTATAAGTTCCATGATGATACGTTCCATGGCCTTGCAGACCAGGCTCGTCAGGCTAATGGGGCGGTAGTTCCCAGGGTCCGTGGTGGCTCCCCCTTTGTGGAGTGGGATAACCGTCGCTGTGCACCATTCAGTGGGCACAAAGCCTGAGGTGAGGCATGATTGAACATGGTACTGAGGCGGGGTGCGAGTTCATTCTGTAGTTTGTGTAGAACGCAACCTGGGATGTTGTCTGGTCCCATGGCTGCTGTGTTCTTGGCTTTGGAGAGTGTGGGTTTTACCTGTACAGCCATGATTACAGGAACTTTGCATTCTTCCGGTATAGAGATGGGCCCCTTAGGGGGTGAGAGGGGGGTAAAGTTAGCACTGAACCTATCTGTATATTTAGTGCCATTGTGCTGTAACTCAGAGCAGATGTGAGTGTTGCCATTGAGATTTTTGACATTGCTATAGAGTGCTTTGTGGTTGTCTTTAGAATCAGTGGCGATTTTGTTTTCGTAGCTAGCTTTGGAGGATTTTATGAGGGATCGCAGCTTCTTACTGAGGCTGACCAGGGAGCTCCTCCACTCATGGGATTTTACTCTCTTTTGCAACAGTTTCTTCCATCTGTTGTACAGTTTGTTTATGGCAGGGGAACACCAAGTTGACTTCCTTTTTTTGGAGGATAGTGTCTTGGTTCTGTTTGGGATAGCACAATCCATGCACTCATGTAAGTGCTTATAAAGTGCAATTGTGTAGGATTCAGTAGTTGTAACTGTATTGTCCCTCTGCATGTCTTAAGAAGCATGAAGTTGGCTTTGGAGACATTTTTTACCATGGTTTCCTTAATGGGGGTGGGGGCAGGATGTGGATATCTAGGGTGATTAGCTTATGGTCAGATCGGACCAATGAGGCATTGACTTCAGGTGTGGAACACCAGTCACTCATGTTGGTAATGACTAGATCTAGGATATTGTTGCCCCTGGTGGGGGTGTGGATAAGTTGATCCAGGGCATTAGAGTTTATGAATTCCAGAAAGCGTTGAGCGAAGGAGTTGGTACATGAGTAGTTTTCCCAGTTAATGGTGGGGTAGTTGAAATCACCCATTATTAGGGTGTTTGGTTGAACCCGAATATTTTCCAATACATCAAGAAAAGAGGAGTGGGAATCCTGGGGCCTGGTGGGGGATCTGTAGCAAGCTATAATTTGAATTGCAGTTTTGCCCAGAGTTAGTTGCACTTGAATAACCTCAGATGCATTATGCTGAGCAATTAGCCTGGAGATATGGATATCCTTAATGAATATGGACACACCTCTGCCTTTGGTGTTCCAGTCCAGGTTACATGTCCGAAACGTGTGGTATGAGTTATAGTATGAGTTATAGCCTGGTAGTGCTGGGGTGATCTCTGGAACCTTGAACCAGGTCAAAGTCACTGCACAGATATCGATGTTCTCCATTTTAAGGACTGCCTCGAGTGAGTACATTTTGAGATTTAGACTTCTAGCATTGAGTAGCATCAACCTCAGTTTTTGCTTGCCTGTTCCTGTTATGGTGGTGAATTTGTCATTTGAACCTCTGTCAACCATATCATCCCAAGCAGATAGATACTGGATCCCTTTAGAATGACACCAGAAGCTTAGCCAATTGTTGAAGTCAATCATTTTGTCCTTGTACTGCGGTATCATTCTGGGCGATGGCAGAATGCTACTCAGGGCTAGGGTCATACCTGCCTGGACTACAAGATCAGAGAGCTTTTCCATGTCTCTTTTCATGTAGTCCAGGGAGGTACATCTCAGGTCATTCACACCAACATGGACAATGACAGAGTCATATTTGTACTTGTTGTGGAGTGACCTGAGTGCGTGGGTTATGTGGTGGATCCTGGCACCCGACGGGCAGCTGACAATAACCTTCTCCTTGTTTAGTCTGGTGAGTGGGACATCAGTGTGCCTGACTATAGAGTCACCTATGACTAGTGTGTTGGGTACATTGTTTTGCCTTATTGGCTGTGGTTGAGTGGCACACCGAGTCTGCGGGCTATGTGTCTTTTGGGTTGTGTTGGGGGGGTGGAGGTTGCTTGCATTTCTGCTTTGGAGGTCTCTGTTGCTTAAACAGATTATTATTGAGAGCCTCTGTGAATATTTTTTGTGTTTCTGTGTGTGGATTTTGGTGGTGTAGATTTAGTGAGACTATATGATGAGTGTGGTGTGGTGCAAGTGTTTACTCCTCTTGACTGTCAAGTTCAGTCTTGGTTGGAGAGAGCTTTACCTCCAGTTTGGCTAGATAAGTACATCTCTCACAGGTTGTAGTGTTGGGTGGTAGGAGGAGAGGGTTGTCTGTGTAAATGAGGCAATTTCTACATTGCCCCAAGATGCCCAGATTCATCAGATAGACAGGAGAGAACACTGGGAGCTGACTCTGGGACATGCCTGAATAAAAAACTATTTTCCTCTAGATAAGTGAGGAAAGTGAGTACAAGAGCTGTTTTTCTCTAAGCAAGTGAGGAAAGCAAATACAAAAAATGTTTTCCTCTTGGTAATGAGGAATGTTGATTGCTGTAGTAATTAGTAGCTTATTTAGTGCTTCCAACAAGTTCTGAACAAGTGCTGATCACGAATAAGCAAATTCAAGTGCTAAAACTAAGAATCTGTATCTGGACTAAACTAGTTACAGGAAAGGGGGAAACAAGTGCAAATGTTGGCTTTTAAATCAGAAAGTTGAGAGAAATGGAAAAACTACCCAAACGGCCAATAACGTACAATTTCTGGGCCAGAACCACTCCTTATGTGGTAGATAGGTTACCTAGTGCTTACCACTCCCACTGATAAGCTAGAAGACTTCCCTCCAACACAGAAAGCTTGGGGGGGGGGGGCTCAGAAGCTTACATACAGTCCTGGGTACAGCAAATCTGAATCTGGACTACACTAGTTACAGGAAAGGTAGGAAACAGGCTTAGATTTTTTTTTTTTTTTTATACAGAAAAGAAGTTAAACAGCAGTAAAAACAATTCAAATGCAATGCAAGCTAGCACACTTGAGTATGTAGCAATGTTAGACCAAACAGTTTAAAAAAATGCAATTAAATTAAAAATGACTAAAAACAAGTGCAGAAAGAGTCTATTAGGTAGAATGAGGTAAAGAGATGGGACTGGGGGTGGGGGTGTCCCAGATCAAATCTACAGTGGGGGCGGGCAACTGCAAAAGCCTCCAAATATAAACAACAAGACAGGAATAAGGAGAGTGGATAGGGATAAGGATCTGAAAAACTATACAGTGAAGCAAAAATAACTGTGCACGGGTCTACTTTAAGTGCTCGAAAGCTGAAAAACCCAAATCCGAATAGCGCGACATGTAAAGAGCGAACCACGAATATGTCAAACGAATGAAACCGCGAAAGTGGAAATATCGAATTCACATAGTTGGCCCATCTGTGGTATAGCTCCGTAAGATAAGTGTGCGATAGTTACGGACCTTAGGATTAGGGAGGGGTTAAGGTAAGTGCATAGGTAGGTAGTGTATGTAAGGTTTTGTGTAGGTAATGTATGTAAGGTTTAGTGTAGGGTTTTGTTAAGTGTATGTGTGTGGAATATTTAGCTTGTTTGGGTATAGCTCCATAGGGGAAGTGTGCGGTAGTTACGGACCTTAAAGTTAAGGAGAGGTGAAGGATAGTGCATAGATAGTTGTGTATGTGGGGTTAGTGTAGGGCTAGCAGTAGGGTTTTGGTGCTTTAATTTAGGGTTAGAAGTAGGGTTTTGGTTATTGTATGTATGTGTTTTTTTTATTGTGTTTGGGTAGATAGTGTGTTGTGGGTGGTGGGTTGGCCGACTATGACAGTTCAAGGTTTTAAATTTCATGTTTTAGTATGTTCGACGTATTCGCGGTTCACTCTTTATGTGTCGCGCTATTCGGATTTGGGTTTTTCATGTTTCAAGCGAATAAAGTAGACCCACAGTGCACAACTCTGAAGTCAGCCAGCAATGATATAAAATTAGTCAAGCAACAATTAACAGTACACAACTCTGAAGTGCCAGAAAAATATACTTAGCTCTGTATATCTCCAGATAGTTTGAAGACCACTCTGTCAGGACACAGGAAGGCGCCAGCAATGATATGCAGGCTGTTACTAACAGGGTCTAATTTTATGCAAGTAATCCTTGAGATAGTCACATAACACACAGGATGTAAAACCAGTTATACCAACTTAAGACACAGCAGAAATAGGGGGTGGAGGGAAAACACTTTCAGCAGAGATCTGAAAAACTATACAGTGAAGCAAAAATAAGTGCGCAACTCTGATGTCAGCCAGCAATGATATACAATTAGTCAAGCAACAATTAACAGTACACAACTCTGAAGTGCCAGAAAAATATACTTAGCTCTGTATATCTCTCACATATGTATGTGGAGCTTTCCTCTCTGGGTCTCTGCTGAAAATGGGCACCTGATTGCCCAGTCAGACCAACCCGGTAAATCAAACATAAAATAAATAAAATAAATAAGGTGAAGGACAGGAGTCAAGCACAATGCCAGAAGGCTGCAAGCAGGATCAGGACAGGTTATCTTATCAGTATCATCTTCATCATTACTGAACATTAGATAAGAATAATCAGAATATCTCCAACACCATTTGTGTGCTGGCATAGTTAACTAAAGTGGGCAATTTAGTGAGTGTGTGCGTGTGTGCGTGTGGGTGTGTGAATGTTTTGTAGCATATATGCACATAATCTCCAGGACATACTGTGAACATTTGTTGATATATTAAGCATTCTGTATGTCACAGCATTATATTCTCTATTTTAAAAGAGGAGAAACAGAATTACACTACGTGGCAGCTTGGAAAACAAAATATTTTAAAATAATATGAATGTACATCTAGCAAAGCAATGTTACTCCATATTTATTATAGCCGGAACATTAGATTATTTTGTATCCCTTGCTGAAGTGGCAGCAGTCTGAGGAAATATTCATTGGTATATTGTCTGCACACATTGCATTAGACAGGTGAGTGTGTTTAACATAAACTGCTGACAGTTTTGACTGGCATCAAACATTAAATACTGAAATAGAAAAATGTGCAACCAAAGGTTGTCACTGAAACCAAATCAATGTTGCCACTGATGTTTCCTGTTTATATAGCTTTACCCTCATGCCATAGTGCACTTTAAATGTTTTGAGTTTTCACTCTGATCTCCCGAAAGAGAAAGTGGTTTCTGTTTCATTAAGTCAATGGGATCACCAGGTCAGGGCTGTTGAATTTTTTATGACCACCCTTGCTAATGTGAGAAGTCAGTGGCAAGAGTTCCCCTATTGAGTTTCATTGCTATTTTCTGCAGCAGAACCAAATTAATCAAGTCTAATTCTGCCCTTGTAAAACTTCCTGACTGATTGAGACCAATGCCAGTTTAAAAATGCATGGTAAGGTGACTGCGCAGTGAACTGGCACAATAAATCAAACAGTACTACAAAATATTCTGTACAATTCAGCAACACTTCTGTTATTGTGATTCTTGCATTTCTAATGCTATTGGTCTACCTTGAATGTTTACTGTGAATCGTGTTCAGTTAGACAATTTGCTGTCATATTACAATATATCATTATTACTCTTTCGTGATTTAGTGATTTATAATTGTTCATTTGAATGAAGATGGTAAGGAATCAAATTGTCATCTATTTATCATAGTTGTGCTATCAGGCATGGCACTTTGATATTAAAATACAGCAAAATGAAATACACACATAAGTAGTACTCTGTAAACTCATCCGTACAGTGGTGTTCCAGGAGACAAGTGAGGCAGGCATCCTACATGCAACAATTACTGCTGTGCAGGTGATGTGCTACATGAAACAATAAAGGCTAGCAAATGTTTATCAGCCATAGTTAGTGATTCGAAACCTAAACTGCATACAACACTCAGAAAGATGTTTGAAGTTATACACAAACAGCAGCATTGATCCCAGGTACACAAACCATATCACCTTCACCTACATGTTGTCCCTGTCTGACTGCTTGTCTGTCTGACTCTCTTTGTCTATGTCTCCCTAGCTCTTTCTCTCTCTCTCTTTTCACAGCATTCAATAATACTGTACAAGGTGAAATCTATGATACTGGATTACTTCCCATCAATAAGTTAGATATATTTTGAACTGAAATGCTGTCATGATGACAGAGGCTCTCACAATGTCTGCTAAGTAAAAGAAAAAAAAGCAATTTTCCCATTCAGCTGTTCTCAAGACATAGTCTGAGATTCATTGAGAAGCTGTGTGCAGATGCCCAAGGCTATTTTCTAGGACGTTTCTGCTGAAAGAATTGCAGTGCTAATCGCACATGTATTAGGCATTGAATAGGGCTAACTGTCCAAGCAAGACACTACAAAATTAAAGATAGTCATAATGATAATGCCCTGTAATAAGCTAATCAACATCTGAGGCAGTGCTATAGTGAGTGACAGATTTATTTATTTAGAGTTTCTTAACCAGGAGCCAGCTTGTTAACAGCTCATATCCTTAATCATCTCTGCTTTAAAGTGTTGCCCAATTCATGGGCAATGACACTGTATTAGTCCAACGCCTGGGATGGCTTATCAGGATGCACATGCACTTTCCCATAACAAATCACTTCCCTCCTGTTGCCTGTGGACACACTGCCTGTTATGCTTTGACACAGGCATTGATCAGGCCATTAGCAATAGTGCTCACCAAGTGCAGCACATGCTATACTCCGTCATGGTAGGAGTACATTTTCCTTGCCATGGAATGGCCATGACATCAACAATGGTCATGTTGACACTTAGAGGAAGTGATACTGAGTCTTCATACTCTCCCAGAGTATATGTAGCTGTTCTGTTTACCTCCCCAGTTCAGAAGTTTTGCAGTCCCCCCTCACTATGTCCCCCCACCATGTGCAGGTAGTGATGACTGCGTCCTGCTCATTCCCTAACCTGTGTTGGTATGGTCAGTCCATGCTCTGCCCTGCTTAACATTTGTATGATAACATTATGTGTCATTTTATTGAGTCATTGTTCATAGTTGTGAAATAGACACCACCTTGTTGCCATTGCTACTATGTATTGTGCTCTCCGCTATCTTTGCTATGATATTTTCTCTACATATTAGCAATATAAGAACAATAGTAGGCAAGCAATTTCAGTGGCCATAAGATTCCCAGCTTAACTTTTATGTAGACACAAATATTTTCTTCCCAATCTTTTCATGCACTTAATAATGCTCACCTCTCAAATCTAGCAGGGATGAACCTAATAACCCTGGTGTAAATGTGTAAATCTCTATCCAGTTGTCAACACTAACCTTAAAGGTATTCAGGATAGTATTTTGTTAGGTATGTAATGATAACTTACCCCATAGGCTGGGAATACATCGAGTTAGAAATATATCTGTCCAGTAAGTCTTGTTTATGTGTTGATGTAGATTTATATCCCTAGTGCAGGTGTTTATGAAACCATTGCTTTAACAAAGAAATGTTCCTCTCATGAATATCTGCCCTGTCTTTCTGAAGCTGCCACAACTGGCATGGGAGGCCTTGTCAAGACGTTCACCTGTTGTTCTGCCTGCTTGTACAATGCTATGTTTTTCAGTGTGGCACACACAACAAAATATTTTCACATAAGTCTTGATTGTATTAAAGTGTCTTCTCTTATTGTTTAAACAATTGAAGTATGCCTTCTGTAGGCCAAAGATACACTCCACTGCATACCTCTCAACTCTCCAGATTTTTGCAGAATGTCCAGATTTTTGCCTAATATTGTTGGTCTACTCCTTATAAAATTTCTGGTTTTCTGAAAAATCATTGACGATTGAAGTCGCTATATAATGGCAGACACTTGAGTTTCAGACTTCTTTTCTGTCAGAAAATACATGCTAACTCACAATTCTTTATACTAGCAACTTTCTAAATTTGTAACAGCAATAGTTAAAATGTGTCCCTATTTTTGAGCCTTTGTCCCTCCATTATTTTTGGTTTTGTCCAGATATTTTGTGCTAAGAGGTTGAGAGGTATGCTCCTCTGGGTTCCACATTTTTGCATGGGCTATATAAAAGACAGTTTCCTGCATGTTCTTGGGGTTGGATATGGAGGTCATTAACCAGGGCTCTAGGCCATATCCTGCATTACCTGCATATAACCAACAACATATTATACATGACTTGCTCCTCGCTTGTATGGTACCTGTGTATACAGACCTGTCTATCTAGCATATGTGTGTGCAGCTACCATAGATATGAACCTGTGGCCAATCCCTTCACAGTAACCTTTGGTATATGTTGCAGACTTACCAGCATACCTCTCAACCTCTTAGCCCATAAAATCTGGACAAAGCCTGATATAATGAAGGTACAAAGGCCCAAAAATAGGGACAGATTTTAAATATTAAATAATACTAGAATAACAGGGTATATATTTAAATGCATTTCCTAAAGGATATGAAGTCTGAAACAAATATATCACACTGTTTACTACTTTCATTCTTCAGATTATCCTCAGATCATCCTAGTGATTTGCCAGAAAACCAAAAGTTTTATGAGAAACAGACCAAAATTTTGAAGCAAAAATCTGGACAGTTGTGAGGTATGCTTGCCAAATGTGTGAAATTATAGGAACTGCCAGGGTGGCATACAGACACATTATAGAAGGAGATTTCAACCTGTTGATGTATCACAGGCCCTTTGGACCAGTTGGGCCTTGATGGAAATGTGTGTACAAAGTATGGCTCATAGGACCTCATGAAAATGGACTATAATGTAAAATGCCCTCATTTCTCTGTTTCTCTTCTCTGCAGTGTTGGAGGGCTAGATGTCCTCCTCCACATGCTATAACATAATGCTGAGACACTGGTTTAGGATCTGAGTGGTTAATGCCTGTGATGTCCCTAATGTGCTCTTAGTAAGTTGCTGAAAGGTCTCTTTAGCTATAATGGTTAAGAATACACATACCTTAGTATCCACATGAAAGGGTATACTGCTCATCTCCATTGATTTCACTTGTGGGTAGCACAGTTTGACTAGTTCCCTTACAGTCTCCTAGTCCACATGGAAATAGGCCATATTATGCTGGTGTGTAAGATGGTGATATATCAGGTGTTGTCTGTGTCTTCTGTGTTGATGTGGATGGTCACAATGTGCAACATCATGAGCATGGGCTGTGATGGTGGCTGTGAACACATTGCATTGTGCTGCTAATGGTGATATTGCTATCATCACTCCTGTTATGTATACCACATATCTCAATGCTCAGAATGTGCATGTGCCATGGTGAAATGCACCCATTTTGTACATTTCTGAATTAGTCTACAATTTTGGGTGTTGTTATTTGTGTAATCTGTATAGCTCATTTGCATGGGGCTTCTCATTTCCAGGTCATTATATAGTCATAGCATACACTGCATACGAGACTAGTTTGACCATTGCACTTTGCATGTTAAAACTGGCCACTTCCTGAGTGTTGTTGTTATTCCTGCTAGTTTATGCTGTGTGATGTGCTTCACATCTACAATCCCAGGCATAGGATCACCATGTAAAAACTAAAACAGTTTTCCCTCACAGTTCAGAGAAAAATTAATCTGCTACAGTATAAAATAGTTCAAAACTACATAATTAGGAACAAATGCATGAAATAAATGAGCACCATAAAAAGAAGAAGGAAAAGCTTGAACTTGTTTTAAGGGAATGGGATGGAATATTTCAGACAAATGAACAGATGCAACTAAGTGAAACTGTATCTTTTAAGAAAGGGATGGAATGCTTCAGGAACAGAAAAGAAAAGGATATAACTAATTGAAGCTGTGTCAGCAGTTAGAATATATAGTAGTATACTCAACATTAGTATGTCATATGACTTAGTATATGTGGTGTGGTAAAGTGAGTACATGGATTTCATAATGCCTGAGGATCTTGAGCTCTTATTCTTTCAAACAGGAGAAAAATAACAAAGGGCATAATTCACATCTGTGGGTGGATTTGGGAACAATCAGAGTGAATATACAAACGTCAGTATGTGCTCTATCCAGTTTGGTTAACTGAGTGGCAGAAGAATGAACATAATTTAGTGGCCCCTGTATAATAGAGATGTGAATGTTTCCTTCAGTGGTGACCTGTTCGACACACAACATTATGAGAAGGATGCTTTGGGGCTAGCTCTTGTCTAGCCTTTCAGGTATCTGACATCTGTCTATCCATGCCTACAACTTGATCAGGTGTTAGGTGCAAACTAAAAGAGGTGACAATGGGCAGACAGGACATTGTATTGAGGAACTGCTTCATCAGTGTATCCAGGGATCAAAAGATGATAAATGGAGAGCCTTAACTTGGAAAGTGCTCTGAATAGTGTGGTAAAGGATATGGGAGTACACAGAAGATGTCTATCAAGTAGCCATGCTTGTAATGTAGAGACAATACCTATAACAGAACAGAATCTGATAGGTGCATTTAGGCTGAAAGGTGACAAGCTCTCAGTACAAATGCCTACAGAATGGAAGAGCTGAGGTGATACCATTAATGGAAGTCCAGAGGCTGGAGAGTAAAGCAAAGTGTTTGAAGAAAAGCTTGCAAGGCATCAATTAAAAAGATCTGGGGGATTAAACAAGAAATTTTCTTAACACCTCCAAAGTCTGGAATTGTATTCAGTACCACAGTACCAGGTGTTTTGCCTCATAAAAATAAAATCAAGGCTATGAGTGAGAAGTCTATAAAATGGTCCATTTCACTTAATATAAAGAATTAAGAACTATCATTTTTCAACCGCTATGTCTTTTTATTGGTAAGCATGCTCCACTCAAGGATTTATTTCAATAATATAAATAATTACCTACTTAAGTAATATGATAATACCAAAACAGAAAAATGTGGGAAAAACTGATGTATGTTAAGTGAGATCAGTAAAGTTTCTTTATTTTTTTTTTGGATAATGTTGTTAGCCTCATTTAATTGTACAGTTTGAAAGAGCTGCTAATGCAAAATGTATAATTTCATTTTCTATATATCTGGTTAGAAAATGTAACTCAAATTATATCACTATCTGTTTGTCTGTCATTTCATGGAAAACACCAAGGCCTTTAAGCATTTCTTAAAGCCTGCCTCAGAGTACCCTGCTGAATTTGTAATGTGCCCCTCTAAAGAACTATGATTAAAGTTCAAAAACATGAATGCCTCATCACTGAGTGCAGAAGTGCCAGGCTACCATACATGTTCCATTACAGAGCTGAGTGGTATCCTGTATGTATCTATCTGTGTACCTCAACTTTGCCAGATATACCTCCCCTTCTGATTTACATGTCAGAGTCCATTTATTTATTTCTGTTAACTAGGGTAGTACATTAACCCACAAGGACCTTTTTTAGAGTCAGCTCTGGAATAGTGTCTGGTCAACCTCCTCACTGTCACTCTGCAAGCAAATGGAAGGAATCAAACCTTGGCGTACAGGATGCAGCTCATTAACAACCCATTGTCTTAATTCCTCTGCATTAACCACTAGGTAACTGATTTTTATTTTGATTGAAATGAAACTGATGTGATTAAATTGATGGTTATGTTCATGCATTTGTATATTTTCCATTTATTGGGGGACACAGTTGCATCATTCCATTCTCCTGTTTAGACTGATAGTTTCTGACCATTCCATCTCCCAGCTGCTTCTGCTGTCAGTGATGTCTATTTATCTTGTAGTCTATCATTTTCATTCAACATAAAAAGCAGTTGTGGATGGATGGATGGATGGATGGATGGATGGATGGATGGATGGATGGATGGATGGATGGATAGATGGATGGATGGATGGATGGATGGATGTAGGAGTACTATGGAGAAGGGTGCACCCAGACCTGGAATAAAAAACATAGCACGTAATGATTTGGAAGCAGACATACAGAGGACTAAATGTTAGCATTTAAAAAATAAAAAGCAATGTTGCTATTGCATACAAAATGTTATTCAAAGAAAGTTTAGTACCACTTTTTACTCATTGCATTAATTACAAAAACTGTGCCATTTACTTGCAATATGTAACATTTCATTTATTGGAACAAAGTATTGATAGATTTGAAAAAAAGTGTTCAGAAATAAATTATTGCAATATGAAACATAATCACATTACAATTCTTACAGCTATTTGGAAAGCCAGTGCCTCAAGGGTAGACAACTAATAAATTAACTGAACAACTAGCTCTCCAAAATGCATTTATAAGAAACAAATATGCTTTAACAGAAATTATTTCTCATCTTGAGATATGTGGCTCATACAGAATACAAAGGCATGCTCTGGCACAATCCTCTAAGAATGCTTGTATTCACTAGTACATTGTAGGATTGCATTTGTTGACATCAACCTCAAGAGTCCTATCTAAGTTCCTTGTATTTTCTCAGTGTGTTGTCAAAACACCAAATCAGTGCAGGGCTGCATGTCACGACATCTTTGAATGTTAATGCATTCAGTTGTATTAAATGGAGAGATCTTATTTCTTCCAAAAAATAATTTTAGTGAAAAACATTTCAATTTATTATATCACTCAAAATACTATAGGCAATGTACAATTATATGATTTCATAAAATAGCATTCTCTTTATTAAAGTTCTTTAAACATGTTCATTTGAATTTCAGATCTGTACATTTAGTCGAACAAAGCACTATTTCTGAAGTTCCCTTTTGATTAACATAATTTTTGAATTTGAGCTGCATACCTCAACTTCAAAAGTAACAATTGTGTAAATTTAACAAATGCAAATAAATAAAATAAATAATTGCAAACAATGAGTTGCATATCAGATATTTTGAGCACCAATATTTTATAGTGTACGGGTGTATCATTGGCATTAATCTGAAAGAATGGCATCTGCTTTAGTTGGTCAGTATTTATTAGTGACTGACTTCAGAGCTAGTGTCCACAGTATTTTATGTTGCCACTCTCTATGTCACTGAACAATCAGACATCATAAGGAAACTAGCAGACATATGCTGTCCTTACATGGAATCAAGAGGATGCATGGACTATCTAGATAGGCATGAAGGTTTGTGCAACTTTAACCTATTAGCATCTCACATGGGATATACTAGGCTTTTCACAGACATCAACCTCAAGAGTCCTATCTAAGTTCCTTGATGCAATGCTACAGCATGTGGAGGAGCATACTTAGTTTCCGTAGACAGCAGAAGAGATAACCACCACTATGCAGACATTTTATGACACAGCCCATTTCCTTGATGTCCTCCAGGCCATTGATTGCACCCACATTGCCAATTAGCCCACACCTACTCCATACGGCATCAGGAATATCAACTAGAAAGGATTCTACTCCATCAAATACCAAATTGTGTACAGTGTGGAGGATATTATATACAATGTGTATGTGCACCATCCAGGCAGTTCCCATGATTCCCATATCTGGATCACATGCAATGTATACCAGCATGCTGTAAGGGGGTGATGTTTAATCATAAGTGATGTTAGAGGGTCATCATGCTACTCCTCTGTCATCTCTGCCATGGGTGATGTCAGTGCACTCTCCTCAATTAGCACTGCTGACAGTGCCACTGTGTCATCAGTCTATGTCATGTGTATGGTGCCATCATTGTCAGATGCCAGTAGCCTGCTGGCATCAAGCATATGCAAACTTGATGGGCTGGATCTTTTCTTGGTGGAACCTGTGAATGCATACAGACAACATACCTGTGGCAATGCAGGTACATATTTGTGACTGCCATCACCATGTGGTATGCACAGAGTTTGCAGTAGCACTCCTGCCTCCTATGTGGCAAACATCCCCAGCCATTGACATCCCTTCAGTCCTATATGGTCCAATAAAAATGACCAATCAATGGCTATATTTTGGATAGTTAACCAATCAGAGCCAAGAGAAGTCTTAAATGATAAAAGTGCATATCTTTCACCTTATAAAGAATTAACTGAGTCAGATACCAAGTCATAAGATGAGAACACAAAGAAAAAGAACAGAAGTGCTTGTTTATTGGCAATTGAGTATTTGGAAGATTGTTGGGGGATTTGGTATAATATGCATGTTTTATTTGTGTTGAGCCATTGAGTGGTCATTTTTAATGGACTGTAAAATGAGTGTTAATTAAGTAATATTAAGTAACCATAACATCCAAACATTTAGAAGGATCTATAATGATCCTAATACTATGGGCACAACTTTGATGCATTAATATTCATGTTCACTTCAAATGTAATGTTGTTAATCCTTGCACTAATCACCATGCATGTTTATGTTCATCAGTGCCCTGCATGATTCTGATTGGATCTGAAGCTACAAAACAACATTTGATTGGATTCATATTGAAAGTCCCTGCTTGAATCTGAGTTTTCTCTAATGTGAGCATTAGCGGATTTACGCCTCATGTTTATTCTTGATTTGATTAGGGTGGGTGGGATTGGCTTCCGAGGGGTTAATGTCAAGCTTTGAGTATCTCTTATGACTAGTGATCTGCATATTATATAAAATACAGTTGGATTTCCCTAACCATCAAATCATTTTTATTTTATGAGTCAGCACATCACAAATCTTTCTTGAGTTAGACAGCAATATGCTTTTTTACATGTGTTATATACACTGTTATATTATTTCTTTTTTACTGTTTCATTGTCATTTCATTGCCATTTTAGGCATGTGTGTGTGTGTGTGTGTGTGTGTGTGTGTGTGTGTGTGTGTGTGTGTGTGTGTGTGTGTGTGTGTGTGTGTGTGCGTGTGTGTGTGCGTGTGTGTGTGTGTGTGTGTGTGTGTGTGTGTGTGTGTGTGTGTGTGTATGTGTACAAATGCATCACACAAATTTATGGTTTTTATTATGAATATAGAAATGTTTAGTTCTTTTATTTTAAAGGATTAATGTTATCAAAAATAAATATTAATGAAATGTTTTTGAAGTGGATTGGTGGAAACCTATAACATAGGATACTGATTTGTACAGGTGTACACCAATGAATGTGCTTAGATAAGGGATTTAACCAATGGTATCTCTCGAACTTTGGTTGACACCTATTGGTCAACCCATGCTTTAATGCTGTTTTAAACTTTTGATTGGTTGTACAAGTAAATCATGGCTGATGATTGGTTGACCAGCAGTTTTACATTTAATAGGTATTTTAACAGTCTAGCATTGGATTTTTGGCACAGATTTTATTGATTGGTTAATATTCCATATAAAAAGAATGATTTTGTTGGTTAGATCTGATGAAAGGTGTAATACCTGAAAGTGCTAACCTAGTGTGTATTTTGCTACTTTGTACATCATATATTTTTGGGAACATTAAATCATGTTTTTAACCTCAATGTGGTGAATACGAGGAGTTTGTTTGTTTTACTATATATATATATATATATATATATATATATATATATATATATATATATAGACACACATTTTATATATACACACACAGATATATACGCACACACACACACACACATATATATATATATATATACATATACACAGACACACAGACACACACACGCACACACACACACACACACACACACACACACACACACACACACACACACACACACACACACACACACACATACATCAGTTATCTAATAGTTCTGGAAAAAAATGCCTGCATTAGGGAATAACAGTGGTTACAGGTAATAGAAGCTGCTCATATGTGGTAGAAACTGTGTGTTCAAAGCAGACATCACTGATGCTACAAGCAGTTGTAGTATAAGTCTTAACAGTCTGCAGGGGACTGCAGCACTGAAACATATCTTGTTGGGTACACAGTTATCAATATTCCATTACTATCTTCCATTAATCTTAAGTCATTGTGAAATTACTTAATTCCACAATCAGCTTTAGAAGAAAAGTATTAATCTGTTATCACTGCAAAGATAAAATTTAGGATCATTTAAATCATTGTGAAACACAAAGTTAGAGTCAAATTAGTTGTGTAGTTCTCATAAGATGTCAGACCTTCAATGAGTAGGTATCTGTACACCATGTCACTCAGATAAATTCAACGGTGCTGTAACAATGGATGCATTACTGATGGTATTCACTTATACTGTTGTGACAGCAGTGACATTAAATGAAAAGCTATGCATATGATTGCAGGGCAAGTCCCAAACTGTACTAGCTGGGTAGCCTTACAATATTTTGTACAGGTGTGAAACCATTAGAAGTTGTAAAAGGAGACACTATAAATTAATGTAATGGTTGCCTGTTGTAACTTAGAAAACAATAATTGTGATCCTGTAATACTAAGGGCGGAAGATATATATATATATATATATATATATATATATATATATATATATCCTTGGTTCCCCAAGGATCCATCCTTGGACCCCTACTCTTCTCTGTTTACACCAATAATCTAGCCTCTGCCACCAAACATGGCACACTCATCCAATACACAGATCACTCAACCATCATCTGCCCAGCCCAGTCCCTACCCAAACTGCAAAAAGTCACACAGGAAGCCTTTTCCTCTGTTGAAACATGGTTATCCAATGCCCAATTAATACTCAACCCAAACAAAACTAAAGTATTCATCTTCCAACCCACCAAACATACTCAAAACAACTCTCACTTTAACATCACAGCAAAAGACAACACCACTATATACCCAACTGAACACACCAAATTGCTAGGAGTGGAAATAGACAATAAACTAAAATTTGACATTCACATATCCATGACCATAAAAAAGTCCACAAAAAACTAGGAGCATTATACAGAAATAAACAATTTCTCACCAAAGCAGCAAAGATTTCAATAGCAAATCCCCACCTTATCTCCACCCTACTTTATGCCTCTCCAGTATATACCAACCTAAGGCAATGT
Organism: Protopterus annectens; assembly: GCF_019279795.1. NCBI lineage: Eukaryota > Metazoa > Chordata > Ceratodontiformes > Protopteridae > Protopterus > Protopterus annectens. Next base: position 1,161,370,472 of record NC_056731.1, read on the forward strand.
GATCTAAACAAGCTAGAGACCTGCTACAACAAAATCGCCAAATTTGCCACAGGGGCATCCTACCGTAGTCACCACTGTCTCTCACTTGCTGAACTGGGCTGGCTTGAACTCCCTCACCTCCTTCAGTGGTATCAACTCTCACTCGCCCACAAACTAGTAAACCATCCACTAAATGTTCCATCCCTCCAGAATCTACTCCAACCCTATCGCACCACCAGACCACTAAGATCCAGCAACAAAAATCACTTGCAGATCACTAAAGCCAATAACTCTGCTGGTGAAGCACTATTTTCTTGCGCCATAGCCAAATTATGGAACTCACTCCCACCCACAATTACCTCCATACTATCATGCACCCACTTCAAAACATTACTAAAAGCGCACCTAAAAACATCCTGGCTATGCCCTTGCAACTCCCACTCTAATATTATCCACCCCATCCAACTACTACCTTTCTTTCCACTCCACTAACTACCTTGATTATAGGAAGCTCAGATGCTCTTAAGCCTAGTACTTATTATACAGCAGGAACTTCTCATTGTTACATTTGTTAATGCCTGTTATGCACTTCACAGATAAATATTCTAGTTGTCTACTGATGTACTATGTTCTTCATCTGTAAATATGTTGTAAGTAATTTCTATGTTAAATTGTTAATTGCTATGTAATCCAATGTAACTACTGTCTGTTTATTTTACTGTGGAGCTTTTCTCCCCGGGCCTTCGCTGAAAATGGACCCACATCCAGTTGGACACTCCCGGTCAAAAAATTTAAATAAATATATATATATATATATATATATATATGCAAAGGTGAAGGTTGTGTTACCAAAAACTGTGCTACCTACTTTGTGACATAGTGACCTTAGAGTTACTATAAATGATTTAGCAGGGTATGGGGGTGTCCCCCACAATGGAGTACAGAGAGCTTTGCACACCCATAAAAAACATTTTAACCATTTATGAGTAACTTTCACAATTTTTTAATGAAACTGCAATTTATTTTTTGTAGTTTGGGATATCATAGTATTGAGTGCCATTGTTCCGAGAGGTAGTCACCCGAACACATTTATATCCAGCAATGAAAATGCCAAACCATACTGTGTATTTCAAGCTCTGCTATACTATGGGAAATATTTACAAACTCACATGTTGACACATTCCAAAGTAAACTATTTGATATAGTAGAACCCCACATCAACAGCTTCAGTAGAAAACATAAGCAATATGGAACTGAGTAAGTGAATGTATGTGGCCTAGTACAGCGTAGTATTACATAGAGTTAATTTTATATTAAATGACCTACATAATGTCTGCATTGTTACGGTCTGGCCACAGGTATATAAACCGAATATCCATTACATAAAGCAATGACAGAGGATAAGGCTGAGCAAATATTGAACTAAAGCTCATTAATGAGGTTAATAAGCTGATCTCCCAAGCAATATTGTCATCATAGCTAAGCCCTTAATCTTTTGCTTTGATGTCTGCTACTTTAATGCTTGGTTAATTATTTTATGTAAGTAATGGCATTAGGTAGAACCTCTCTTCATGGATTAAAGCTATGAGTTGGTCTGGGTAATTATCATTTTTACAATCACATACTATGCAATGGAGAAATGACAGATTAGACACAAGACTATCCAAAGAAAACTACAAATCTTTCTTCAGCTGTGTTAGAAAATTAAGGAATAATGTTCAATAGTGCAATGAGCTCATCCATAATAATATTACACACTCTGATCTTACAAATGTAGCTAATACAATAGCTGCCAAATTTAGAGCTAACTTTACCCCATCTATCTACATTGGTGCCCATACTCATCCGAGTAACATGGTTTCCTCTAAAAATCACATTAAAACAAGTTTTACAATCCTTGTGAAATGCTAGAAATTGTACTTCCATGGGACCAGACAACATACGGGTTGCATTCTCACCAGTGTCGAGTATATATTATCTGAGCCTCTGCTTAAACTGTTCCACCTCAACCTGACTATACATTTTGTGTCAGTTGCTTGGAGAATAGCCACAGTTACTCTTTTACACAATGGTGACATATCTATGGACCCAGATAACAGTAGGCCCATCAGCATCACCAGCCTTATATGTAAAACCATGAAATGTATTATAGCAGAACTCATTATGAAGACCGAGGCAACTTAAATTAACTAGAACCCACTCAGCTTGTTTTTTTTGTGGAAAGGTGGATCCTGTCTTCTAAACCTACTAAACTTCTCTAAAAAGGTTACAGAAGCTGTGGGCAGTGGTCACTCTGTACAAACCCTTTATCTTGACCTGGCCAAGTCTTTTTATATTATTCCCATACTAGACTAATTGAAAAATTAGACAACCTTAATGTAAACTCTACCTACTGGATTTCAAATTGGGTATCCAACAAATCTTAGACTGTAAAAATTGCAAGTACACTCTCTGGATGTACAATTGTAATGAGTGGGATACCACAGGGATCCATGATAGCCCTCCCCTGTTTAGTATTGATTTTGCAGATATCTAAGTCAATATTCCCTAAGTTTAGTTGACCACATTTGCTGATGATTGCATGCTCTGAGCTGCTATTCACTCATCTACTGATAGCAAATAGCTCCTGCAAGGCTTGCAATATGCAGATATCTGGTGTACGAAAAATGGTCTAAAGTTAAATGCAAATAAGTAAAGCATCTACCTCTTATATTACAAATGGTACTCATCTTCACACAAAGATGGGCATAAGAGAACTGCGCACTCTATGGAACTTTCTCTCATTTCATCATCGTGTTTCCAGCATAGTTAGGAAATTCTTCTACCCGGCCAAATAAGTTATTCCACCTCTGTATTCTTCCCTTATCAAACCCATCAGTGAATGCAATGTCCCTCTTGAATATAGCTTAACTGGAACAGCTGCAAAGATTTTAACCAAGAAAATGAAATGTCTTAAATCCTTCAACTATTCTGAAAGATTTTCATGACTGCCCTTATCCTCAGTAGCCTACCGGCTACTCCAAGGTAACCTGTGTCCAACCTTTTGAGCTCATGTTATTCTGTGATAACCGTGTACAGTATGACACTTGTTACCTTTCCTTGATTCCTTACCTTTGTATTCCACCTTCACTCTGCCACTTTCCCTTTGACCAAACTAAACACTGATTGTTTTTCCAGTAACAGTTCCATGCCTTTAAGTCATGCCTTCTTTACATTCTCCACCATCACGGCACCAACTTAAATAACTGACTGGTTTACTATGAGGTGTGCATTTCAACATTTTCATCAGTGTGGCATATACATAGCAAAGAATGCATACATAACTTCTTGTGTTGTACCAGATATGGTCTGGGGTGAATGAAAATCATACTGTTGTCATTCTCAATGTGTGATATTGTTGGTACTGTTCATTGTATGAAACTTGACATTTGTCTGTTTTTTTTCATGATTCTGCAGATTTACTATGTATTGCAGAGGGTGACATTCATAAATTTAACAGTTTGTAAAGAAGTACAGTATAAAAGGATCTATATTGTGGCTTTCACAGGGACATAGCTAGTCTGCAAGTAGCACCGAGACAGGAAACTAGACCTGTGGGTGTGTAGAACAATGTCTGAGAAAAAGATACATAAGGATTGTAGCTGCATGCAGTGTTCTAATGACATTATTAAAAGTGACTGTTGACTAAAGAAACACTGTTAAGGATTAACGGTCTGTAAACTGTTTTACAATGCTTGGTTTCAGCTTACTACAAAGTCAGTGGTTTTAATGCATGCTTTTTTTATGACTTTTCCCCTCTAAAATATTTTTTATTATCTGCATATTTTAATTTTTTCCTTCTCATGTATAGTTTTTATTACACACTTGTTTCCTGTTGTTACATGCATGCTGAACTTGACAACTTGCATTTCTGTCTGAAGTTGTTCATGTCATTGTCCTAACTAGTGCAATCATATACTCTAGAATCATATACTGGCCGAATACTCGGACATTATAGGTCAGCAATGGGGTCACTCCAGTCACTTTGCAGAGCATCTATGGAGTCTACTTGGCGTGCAGTAATGCTGTGATAATGCATGCGCACAAACACACACACATGCACATCTGATTTGTATAGTTTCTGAATCACAGTATTTTGTATTGCTTTATTATGTTAGCTTTGGCCAATGATCTTAAAAGCTGTAAACAAAACTGCATTGTCTTAATTTCTACTGTTAAGCCTCCATATGTTTGACTTTGTATGCAATAATTTAAACAATAGCACCCAATGTTTTTTTCTAGTTTTTTCCATAACATCTTTTATGAGAAGTTCAATCATTGAAATTATTTATTTACATATTGGACTGAATTATATATCAACATAAATAAATAAGGTTTGTTCACAAAGGTTTTACATCATATAGTAGCATAAAAAAGGAAACTACAGTTAAGATACAGCATGTGCTGAGATTGGCGAATCAGTCTAATTTCATGATGTACAGTGTCCTCTTGTTAGAAATCATTTAAGGTCCTGAAATGTGCTGGAGACAGTCAACAGCTAGTTAGATTGGCATCATCTGTAGTCACCTGGACAGCTGGTTGTGGATGTTACATTAGTATTATTATAGCAAAAGTCTAAAATGAAGCAGAGATCTCTGCAACAATAACAGCTTTTGCTGGCAGCCAATTAAGAATGCATGAAGGTTGGCAGCTGGGACATCATCACTGGTGCGCAGTTGAACAAGCTGGTGAAAATAGGCTAAATGCAGCATAGCTAGTAATGTCTGAATGTGCCACATAGAACTTGTTGAGTGTTAGGATCCACCATGTGTGTGCAAAAGAACCTGGAACTACTTGTAGGTCATATATGTGATTTTATCAGATTGACCTAACCACTCTCGTTTTCTCCGTCAGCTCTAGGCGGACATACTTTCATGAGATTGTCTAAATGTCTGTGAAGAAGAGGCCACAATAAATGATAATGGATAGATCCAAGTAACATTGTTATAAAATAGCTCAGAAATGTAAATATGAAGTTTGGTTTTCGAGATAGCTGAAGCAACCATTAAGAAAAAGAAAAAATAAACAATCGCACTAGAACAATTTCTATCCGCACCAGCCTCCAACTTAATATGGCATTTATAATTTCCTGCTTCACAACCACGGTGACTATGCAAATGTTTATTTTGTCAGCAAAGTATTGGTGAACTGGTTAGTCTCACTAAATAAAGTATTTAAAAAACTGGCCTTGAAACCTAAATTTAAGTGAAATAAATGTTTCTATCTAGACTAAGGACACTAAAGTACAAGAAGTATGCAGTTTAAAAATAAATAAATAAATAAATGAAGAAAAAATAAGCAAATAAACATTCCCCAAACACTGTATCAGCATTTCATTACATATTTCATATTAATTGCCCTGTTGCCATCTATCTCAGCATGTTTTATTTCTTCGTAATCTACTTGCATTTCTCTTCCAATATTTCCACTCTCTAGAGTAAAATGTGACACAGTAACCTCTTTAAACCAATATCCAAGTAACCACTTTAAAAATCTCATGTAGCATGACTTAAGAAATTATCATGTGATTGTTTCCTTCACTTATAACTTACATACTTCAATATCATTTGCTAAATTCTAAATTGCATTCAAGGGAGCATAGCTACCTGGGCTAAAATGAAATTTGATTATTTTTACTGTTTTAATTTGCAGTCTCCACCACTTTACCATCTGATTGAAATAGGTCTGGCTGCAAGAGAAATATATCTCAGTCATTGTACAGGACAAGCATAGTGCCTTATAACATCTTAGCAGAGCAGAGGCAGTCCACAGAGCAGGAAAGAAAATATTGTCGTCCATGGTGCAAATATTTGGAGCATAAACAACACTGCTTATTCACCTGGAACAGCTGAGGACACAGCATAAGTATTTTTGCTCTAGTTTATTAAGTGAGGGACTTAAAACGTACTAGTCAAATGTTCACAACAAGCTGTGAATGGCAAAGTCATATGCAGTATGTTATACCATAGCATTGATGAAATGAAAAGGGTGGATTTGTTATAAAATAGCAGGAGATTTATTTTAGTACAATTCACAGAAAAGGGAAAACACAAATATTGAATGTATTACTGAATAAAAAAAAAATGACACTACAGAAGCCAAATCTAATCTATACTATGGACTAAACCATCCCTCACTGTGGGAAAAATGTTCGTGTTCCTTTCTGACAGTGAAATAATAAGTTCATAGGTTCATGGTCTACTCTGGGGGACAAGGCGATGAAAGACCATTTCCATCTCCTGTAGAGTAATTCAGGGGAACTTGAGAGATGGAAGCCTTTAATGAAAGGAAAAGCAAGAAACTCTCTTTGCTTCACACATTGGAACATTGCAAATCAAGTTGCCATACAGAGACGCAATGTATGGATACAGATGTCCACTGATATTTTTGCTCTTGGCTCTACAGGCGTGTAGTTAAACTTATTATTATCTTCATCGCAAAGAGGTTCTGGAAAAAAGCAATACTTACATGAGCCAGGGAGATTTTTACACTAAAGCTCTGAGCATTGTGAGCCTTGATTTAAAAATATCTTTGCTAGCAATACAGCTTTGTTGCTATATGTTCTCTCCTGACAGGATATGAAGCAAAAACACCTGTACAGACTATTTGAAGAAGTATATAACACAACTGAGTTAAAAGTGATGCTAACATCTTGTGGCAAAACCACACCCTAAATAATGCAGTGTACAAGGTAAGTGTTGTGAGGTCAGAAATAAATGAACACAGTCCTATCTGCAGACTAGATCAAGAAAAGGTATTCCATGAACAATCTCTACAGACAATCCACAATTTAAATGCTCACAAAAAGTTACACCTTCCGGTCAGTTAGGAGTATTTATTTTATACAAATAAGAATAAGACATTAGACAATACTCAGATTGTGACATTATTTGCAAGTTTACTTATTGAAGTGAACTGCATGTTCTGACTCAATAATCTGTAGAAAACTAGAGTATCGTAATCATACTAATCAGCTGCAGGAAAATGAGTCAGATTCATAATTCAGTGAACAACACACACATAAGTCAGAGTGGATATGGAACTTCTGATTTTAATCTCTTTTGAGAATTGACAAAGCTGTTGCTCAGAATCAGCTAAAAGTGAAAAACTGAAGGAAATAAAACATGTCTGTCAAATATTCACAAAAAGTTGTGTATGTCATGCGCGGTATGTTATACCATAGCACTGAGGCTAAGTATCGATGGTCGGTAGCGGTTTACATTACTACTAGTTCTTTTACTGAACATTATGCTACTTCCTTAAGTTTCTTACACCAGCAGTGAGGTATCTGAGGATGTTCCAGGGCACTGTATTTTGCTGATTCAGCTTTGCCATTAGTGTTGACAGTTCTAATGGCATCACTCTATGAGTACGCTTTTACTAGCATATCAGTCAGCTCTTACCAAATAAATTCCTTTTTTGAAAATGCACATTTTAATGTCATGAATTCACATAATATACTCTAAGTTCATGCTATTTAGTATTCACCAGTTTGTAATTTTCATTCATATACATAGCAGTCAGCCCCAGCAAGCTCAGCCTATTGAGATAGCTCTGTAATACAATTTCCCATTCCCTAACAGTTAATCACTTCAAGTGCTATCACCAATGAATACAAGATTTACCAAACACCATTATACTTCCCAAATAAAAAGAAAATATGCCCATACAGACTACAGAGCCTTCATCTATAAATTGTAGCCCAACGCAGAGTGAACAAATATGCGTGTGTGTGTGTGTGTGTGTGTGTGTGTGTGTGTGCGTGCGTGCGTGCGTGTGTGTATGTGTGTGTGTGTGTGTCTACATATATTTGCCTGTGTGTGTTTCAGCAAGCATGTATATATGTGTGTGTGTGTGTGTGTGTGTGTGTGTGTCTGTCTGTGTGTTTCTGTGTGAAAGAGAGAGGAAGACAGAAAGCTCATTCAGTCATTGAATAAGTTTGATATTATGACTCCACTATCCACACAGGATATTAAGACTATTTTAACCTAAGAATGTTGCCTTTGGACAAAATACACACTTCCAACTAGCTACTTTAAATAGTAAGAATAAGATGTCTCTTAATATTTACTTATATGCCAAATAAGTTAATGCTATTGACAGAATAAAACCTTATCCTGACTAATGAGTGCTTTAAGTAAAAAAATAATAATGCTTCTGTGTATAGCTAGCATGCAAATAAGCACTGTGGTTTTGCTTTCCCATACACTTGCACAGGATGTGCATGCAGAATGAGGCACTGACATTAACAACCTGTTCATGCTAGCAGTACATTGCTGCATTCCATTAATGGGGAAGTCCGGGCTGTTCTACCATGATAGTACTACACTGCTGCATCCCATTAATGGGGAAGTCCAAGCTGTTCTGCCATGCAGATAGTACACTGGTGCATTCCATTAATGGGGACACCCAAGCTGTTTTGCCATGCTGGTAGCACACTGCTGCATTCCATTAATGGGGAATTCCAAGCTGTTCTTCCATGGTAGTAGAACACTGCTGTATTCCATTAATGGGGAAGTCCAAGCTGTTCTTCCATGTTAGTAGAACACTGCTGCATTCTATTAATGGGGAAGTCCAAGCTGTTCTTCCATGTTAGTAGAACACTGCTGCATTCTATTAACAGGTAAGCCCAAGTTGTTCAGCCATGCTAGAAGTACAGTTCTGCATTTGATTAATGAGGAAGTCAGAGTTGTTCTACCATGCTAGTAGAACACTGCTGTATTCCATTAATGGGGAAGTCTAAGCTGTTCTTCCATGGTAGTAGAACACTGCTGCATTCCATTAATGGGGAAGTCCAAGCTGTTCTGCCATGCTAGTAGTACACTGCTGCATTCCATTAATGGGGAAGTCCAAGATGTTCTTCTACACTAGTAGTATAGTGCTGCATTCCATTAATGGGGAAGTCCAAGCTGTTCTTCCATGGTAGTAGAACACTGTTGTATTCCATTAATGGGAAAGTCCAAGCTGTTCTTCCATGGTAGTAGAACACTGCTGTATTCCATTAATGGGGAAGTCCAAGCTGTTCTTCCATGGTAGTAGTACACTGCTGCATTCCATTAATGGGGAAGTCCAAGCTGTTCTTCCATGGTAGTAGAACACTGCTGTATTCCATTAATGGGGAAGTCCAAGCTGTTCTGCCATGGTAGTAGTACACTGCTGCATTCCATTAATGGGGAAGTCCAGGCTGTTCTTCCACACTAGTAGTATAGTGCTGCATTCCATTAATGGGGAAGTCCAGGCTGTTCTTCCACGCTAGTAGTATAGTGCTGCATTCCAATAGTGGGGAAGTCCAAGCTGTTCTTCCACGCTAGTAGTATAGTACTGCATTCCAATAGTGGGGAAGTCCAAGCTGTTCTGCCATGCTAGTTGTACAGTACTGCATTCCATTAATGGGGAAGTCCAAGCTGTTCTTCCATGGTAGTAGAACACTGCTGCATTCCATTAATGGGGAAGTCCAAGCTGTTCTTCCACGCTAGTAGTATAGTGCTTCATTCCATTAGTGAGAAAGTCCAAGCTGTTCTGCCATGCTAGAAGTACACTGCTGCATTCCATTAGTGGGGAAGTCCAAGCGGTTCTGTTTTTCTAGTTTGCTTATTCTGTCTATCTAGTGCTTGTCTGAAATTTGCAACTTTAGCTATATGGACTTTTCATGACTAAGGCCCATGTCTTTTTTCAGAACTCATTTAGTCTAGTTCAGTTATCCATCTATCAATGTTCTTAAATCAGGGTACAGAAACCTGAAGTAGATTTATAGAAACAAACAGGCAATAGGCATTCACTGGACTAGAATTAATTTAATTCTAAGTGCTTTCGAATGTAGACATTTACAAACTTCTTCAGACAAACCTTGTTTGTCTGAAGAAGTTTGCAAATTTCTACATTCGAAAGTGCTTGCAATTAAATTAATTCTAGTCTGGTGAATGCCTATTGCCTATTTGTTTCTTTAGGTTTATTGTTTGTGTTACTGAAGTAGATTTATGTAAACAACTGCTACAGTTCAAACAGCTCTCTTTGCTTTATAGATGTGATATAATTGAACATCTTTATCAGATATACCTAATTTCATAAGTTTATCTTATGATACAGTACTTAACTCAGACGTCTTGTATCCATATGGTTTTAGAGGCCAAAGATAACCCATTTCTGTAGCTTTCTTCTGTCACCTTTGAACAAAGCTCCTCATTAGCACTCTTCAAGAAAAATCTTGATGATTGGATGGGAGATAGGAAATTCACCCCGGGGATCACTTCTGTGGCTCTGCTTGACAGGGGCATAGGAAAATAATTTTCTTGGGTGGCAAAAGCCAGGGTGCAGTTTGGCTAGGCTTATATAGGCCCTTGGGCCAATAGCCTAGTACCTACCTATAAACCTATGAAGATACACAATTTGATTTTGAGCTGTGATCTATGCAGTTAGATACAGTATCGCACATAATGTGCGACAGGAAAAAGAAGCAATTCAGGGAAAAGGCACATGTCTAGGAAAATGATTTGATTGCTCATAGTACAGAACCCACTGAGTACAATATCCATAAAAATATTACATGCTTTTTCTCATAGCAGCTGTTGTTTTCATTTTTCATTAAAACCAATGGCAAGATCATTTCCTCCAGACTTCTGGGGGCCACTCAGGCTTGTTATTTGCATGCCAGAATTTCCACTTGATTACCTATTAAATAACCTAATTAGCAGCTGATAAATAGCTTTGAAATGACTACCTGCTTTAATGTTATTACTGATAACAGCTGGTAATCTGCCTATGCATACGATTGGCTGGATCATGTTATAAAAATACATTTTCATCTTCAGACCATCATCATGAAGTTTGGTAATTAAAAAAATGTAACAAGCTACTTAACTTGGAAGGTGACTTTAAAATATTCAAGATAGTAAATCATTATTAGCTGTTTATTAGATGAATGCCACCTGCATTATGTAGACTATACAATGTCTCCAGGATTGCATAAAACTATAAATACTCTTTCTGAGCAAAAAAAAAAAAAAAATAGAAAGAAATGTATATGCCTAAAGTTCACAGTTTTGCTACTGGATTGATCCAGGAGATGTGAAATAAAACTGATGATTCAATAAACCACTTTTTTGAGCCTAATATTAGAATAATTTGGATTCCATAGAGACTTTGAAACAGTGACCCTGCAAAGTTAATTGAGGTAGTGCCACAGTGGCTTTACTAATCTGTTCATCATCTGATCATGCACTCACTGTAAAACATTAAATGCTGTATGACAATGATAATGAACATAAAGCCATTGTCCATTCACCTGAAGTCCACAAGATGTGGTCTAGATCAATGGTTCTGTGTCTACAGAGATTAACAACAATGAAGAAATAAAAAAAAAAATTACAGTTGCCATATAGTGCAACTAGGATCATTGTAGTGATTTTACAAAAAGTATTCGCCATATTTTAAATACTTGCTCAAAGAAAAAAATGAAAGAATCTAGAGTCAGGCTTTTTACTGAGATTCCTAAACAAGCTGCATAGTATTCAAGGTCCCAGTATATTCTATTACTTTCATGCAAGCAGTTTCAGGTTCTTAAAGAAGCACTTCATACAATGCAAAGATTTATTTTTTTTTTTGCAAAGATGTTTTGCATTGTGAAAACAGTCACTAGTCTAAAAATGTAGACCTGACTCATATGCAAACAATATAGACAAATCTCCCCAAGCAAAGATTATATGGAGTATAAAAATAAGAAGGAATGACCAGCACAGCTAAAATGACAAGTAAATACAAAAGTAAGCATTTGCGTGCATAAGCACTTCTTCAGGCTAAATTCGGACAAGCCAAGGAACAACTAAAATACAATTTAAAAATGAAAACATCCAATCAGAATTCATAATAAAAACAGCTGACATCAAGTCCTATTAAATACTATGTTAACAAATCAATGCCCTAGTGATGTGTTTTCATTCAAACCATAATTCCTATCTGCTTGCAAAGTTAGAATCCACTTACATTCATTAGCTCCAGTTTTATTAAGCAGGTCCCCACCTATAGTATTTTTACTAGTTAATTGAATCACTTTAAAGAGAAAGCAATGGCCAGAATACAGATTAATATGCTTATAAAAAGCATTCATATTAACTCTCCTCCTGATTTCTCCAACTTGACCCAACACCCTTTCTCTCAAACTACGAGTCATCATCCCTGCACAAAACTGGGACAAATTGTGCAAGTCACTGAATTGGTGCCTAGGATGGATGGACCCCAGAATTATACCATGTCAAACAAAAACAAAACAAACAAAAAAGTATTTTTCTATTAAAAAAAAAAAGGCAGTCACCTATTCTCCTTTCCCAAGCTAAGGTCTTGATGTAGATACTCTAATGGAACAGCTTATCCACCCCCTCCTCCCTCACAAACATGGCGTAACAACGAACCAACAGGGGCTACTGGGTACAACAGCCCTATGGATGAGAACCATGAAAATATACGAGAACAGGGTAATACAACTGAAGTGGGGGATGAAGGGGCGGGTAATTGGAATGGCAGATTGAGGGGTGGAGAAGTACAATCTAAATCAAATCAACCATCTCAGGGTCAGGGTTTTCCCAGTGGCCATGGTTGGCAACAAACCTGACAACCATCGAGGAAGAATCAACGATTGAGGAAACAAACTTGGAGGAGGAGGAGATCATTTTTCCAGTAGATACCACCAATAGTACAGATGGTAGTGGAGGGGGTCACCATTTATACCAACAAAGAAGGTGACTTTAAAATCTATAACTTTACCACAAAACATGTGAAACCAGAATTAATAGAGGTGTTAGCCCATGGGCTTTCCTTTGTATCCACGAAAAGAGCGGACATTTTCAGGACTCTTATAGACTTGAAAGTATATTTACGTAAATTAAACATGCACCTACTGTTGGGTAATAATTCTTTGACTAGAACTGAACACAGAATTTCTAGCTTGTTTAACCCCCGATTGGATGCTACCTTAGGAATCTTTGAGAAACTATGTGAAATGGACTTCAGCGATGTTTTGGTTAGGACAAGTTACAAACAACTTGAATTTAACCTACATCCCTCTCAAATACAAAATCTTGCCGAATTTAAACTGTTTAATATACATGTGATGCGATCCGATAAGGGCAGGGGCCTAATTTTCATGGAGGAAAGTGATTACATTTTGAGGATGCTAACTATGTTAGACAGTGAAGCATATGAAAAAATTTCTGTAAATGAAGTAAAGAGGGCCTTCTCTAAAATTAGGAATACCATTAATGACATGTTTCTCGAAGGCAAGATTAATCTTGACATTAGTAACTATTTGATAATGGCTGCCCCTTTGACACCTGCAATATTCGGAATCCTGAAAATCCATAAAAATTTAGAAGACCCCCCCCCCCATTGAGACCCATAGTGGATGGTAGAAACAGCATCACATATGCCTGTGCTAAACTGGTGGACGGAATGCTAAAAAAAATCTTGCCACCGAATTGCAAATTTATAAGGATTCTTGGGGTTTTTTTACAGGCATTGAATGAAGTTGAGTATAATTCAGAATTTGGTTTCCTGACGATAGATGTCAAGGACCTATATACTGCAATACCACAGGCTCTGAGTATTAGCTAGGTGAGAGAATTCTTGATGGAGAAAGGTGTAGATGGGGATGAAATGAACCTAATAGAGAACTTTTTAGAACTAATTTTGGAAAATATTTTTTTTCTATTTAATAAGAATTATTATTTGCAGAAAAGTGGGTTGCTATTGGTTCACCCTGTGGGGGCAGCTTTGCAAATACCATCATGGCCTTCTGGGAAAAGAAATTTTTGTTTCCCAATGACACATCCAGGAACAATATGAGATGGTATACACGTTTTTTTTTTTGGATGTTTCTATTAATAAAAGGTCATTTAGAAACAGTTAACCAATTGTTAGATGAGATGTCAAACATGACATCCTTTCTACAATTTACATTTAATTTCGGTGAACATGAAATGGCCTATCTAGATGTGAAATTGAACAAGGATAATGTAAATAATAGATATGTAGCCCACATACACAGAAAATCCACATACTCTAATGATTTTCTTCACTTCACCAGTAATCATCCTGTACAACAAAAGTGGGCAGTGGTGAAAGGGCAGCTCGTGAGAGCTGCCAGGATGAATTCCCTTAACCAGGATTTTGACAATGAATGTCAAAACTTGAGAAACATGTTCCCTAAGCAGGGTTATTCATCTAGTTTTTAGGATGACATCATGGTTGAAGTGGAAAGGAAGAGAATGCTAGGCCATTTTAAACCCATTTTGAATAGGAACATAATGGAATGTAATGGGGAGATGGTTACTACCATAATAGACATGAATCCCAGGATAGAAAATGAATTTAATGTCAGTTTTATAACAACTTTTTCTAAAGATGCAGGTGCCCTCAGGAACATCTTGATTAAAAACTGGGCCCTTATAAACAAAGATGCTACCCTCAGGATTAAATTAATGGATAAACCTAAAGTTACATATAGAAGGGGGGCCAGCATCAAATCTATCCTGGAAAGAAATGTAAAACCTTATATACCTAACAAAGATATGAAGAAATGTGGTAGATGTCCCTATTGTAAATTTATACAGTTAACCTCAACATTTCCTGTCCTGGGTGAACAATATGAGGTGCAGGGGAGATTTGACTGCAACACAAAAGCGGTAGTCTACCTTGCACAGTGCCAGGCATGTGTCTGCTTCTATGTGGGGAAAACAGAGAGACACTTTAAACAAAGAATTTACGAACATCAATATAGTATAAATAAACAGAATACTAGGAACGCTTTGGCTAGACACATAATGAATGAACCAAGTCACCAGTTTAAATACTTAGTAATTGAGCAAGTGGTACCCAATTATAGGGGGGGTGGGGTCCATGGACTTTGAGGTTAGCGGAGCATGAGCTTTTGTGGCAATTAAGGCTAAATGCACACTCATATCCTGGACTAAATGACTATTGCTCTTTGAAATGTATCTTAAAATTAAAGTCACTTCCAAGATAAATAAGGAATAAGAACACCAACATTTATATATATACATATATATATTTTTACATCAAACAAGAATAATAATATGTTTGTGAATGAATCATGTGAATTTTTTGATCATATGGCTTGATAATCACATGACTTTTTAGGGTGGGTCTGTGATGTCATGAATCAGGAAATGTATTGAAATGTTCTTTTGAATGCCTTTTATTTGTCTGAAGAAGTTAATTTTATTTATGTGAACGAAAGCGCTCACATTAAAAGGTTTTTAAACTATAACTTGGATTATTGGATTACTTCCAGCTTTGAGGTGCCTGGATTCTTGTTTTGGATTATTTGCTTGAATTATGGGAACTGCCTGTTTGATACATGGACATTTTGTAAATAATGCCCTGGGCATTATAGATCATCTGGCAGTTCAGGGAGGGAAGACCTTCCTGATGATACATTGCAGTCCATCTGGAATAGTTGGGGCCTTGATAGCAGTGTGTGTGTGTGTGTGTGTGTGTGTGTGTGTGTGTGTGTGTGTGTGTATGTGTGTGTGTGTGTGTGTGTGTGTGTGTGTGTGTGTGTGTGTGTGTGTGCATATGTGTAATCTGTGACTGAGAACTACAGGAAAATGGTCAATGATGTAAAATGCCTGAATGATGTTGGTTTTCTCCTCAGGAGTTCAGAGACAACAGATATACTCCTCTTCATATTGTAGCATAATGTTGAGAAACTATTCAGGATTTGTGAGGCTGATGCTTGCAGTATTTTGAACATGTCCTCAGCAGGTTGCTGAAAGGTCCCTGTAGCTAAGACAGCTAAACTACACATTGTTTAACATCACAAGGAATGCATCTCCCTCAAAATCTCTTGTTTCAACTCATGGTTCAACAAGGTCCATTCCAGACCCCCCTGTCAACACATAAACAGTTTACAGTCTCTCAGATCACTCGATTGGTAGTATGGCAGGAATCTTTGCATGTCCTCTCTTGGTACAGATGACTGCAAAGTGAAACACTGTGGATACTGGCTCCAGTGGTGGCCAATAACATAGGTTGCTGAGCTATAGTTGCTGACAATCCAAGCATCTCTCTCTCTTATACTCCATGATTCTATTTTTAAAAATGGGTGTGCACCAAGGCACACCATACTCACGTTTGTTTTTTATTATTATTTTTTACTTTAACATACCATACTAATTTTTAACATTTTTGAATCACCTTGAATCAGGGGAAGGCTGGCATGATGATTAAGGTCTTAGTTTCACAGACACAAAGTACAGGGTTTGATTCTCACCCTTGAAAGAAATTGATTAGACTTAAAATGGGCATAAGAGCTGATAGACTAGCACCTACCGATCAACCTGCATATCTTGTGTGTCATAATTTGCATAAACTTGTGGTTAATTTGCAGGGAGTTCCTCATTTCCATATCATTATGCACCTGGCATGTGCTGCACACCACACTGTTTAGTCCCTTGTACAACCAGTGTGTGTCTTAGAATCATCTACACCCTGTATATTGCCATGGCCCATGTTACGTTTTGCTGTACAATGCACTGATTTTCTGAGAGTCTCAGCCTTTGTGTAGTAAGGCATACAAGTGGATGTTAATCTGGTGACATTTAAACTGCATATTGAAAATCCCTGTACTATCAGTAATGTAACAGTCATGATTTGTTGACAAAATACACAACAGGAAAGAACTGATCAACAATGTAACTGAAATTGAACAAAAGAAAAATGATAATATAGTATTGTGCCTGAAATGAGCAACAGAAAAAAATAAGAGTGAAGTGTAATAGATGAACTAAGCAACATAAAAGAAGTGTACAATGTCATACTGTAACATGCAAATAAACTGGAGCCATAGGAAAGAACAGCAGCACTGAATGACAAAGTTTACTAAGAAAGTAGTGTCTTCTGCATGCATGAACATAGATGTTTAACAAGTGACCATTATTGTTGATTCCAGTCTGGGACTAGTTACAGCGTAACTTTTGTTAAATCAAAGCGATCATTTTTTAAATAAAACTGGAAGTTAGGGAGGAATGGGAAGTGATCACAAAGTCAAAAATGCACAACTTTTTTTAATTAGACAGTCTACTAAATTGTGCTACAATGGAACACTTACTTATGGCCCACATAAAAAATAGGGAGTCGGCTTACTGAAGAATGCAAAGGTATGTATCAAATAATTGTATCCTATGACTCAGAAGCTGAATGCATATTTCTTCAAGGTCAGACTGTTTTTCACAGTAAAAAGCTCTTTCGTACATTTTAAATTACATCGAATAATGCCAGGAAATTCAGACTGGTTGTGAAAGAATATTCAGAATATTGATGAATCAATGAAAATGTCATTGTTCCATACAAATGTTCTTGTCCTTAATGTTGCTTATAATGTTGTTGACAGGGATTCCTTTCATAGCAGTCCTTGCTAACATCTGATACTGTTTTGACAGCATATAGAAACATACCTTAAGATCTGTCTCTTCGTAGCAAAAAGTCAAAATAATTTTTTCTTCAGCATCATATGTATCTTGGGACCACTTCATTTCAATATTATTTTTAGACTACCAGGTCTCAACTCCTTTCCTACAAGCTATGGGAACTATACTGCAAAAATCGAATGCATAAAAAGAAGTGGACGATAAAAATCAGCATAATATAAGTATGTGTCTTCATGTACTCCCATGGGATATGCTTTGCACCACATCCGAAACAAAGTTAATATCTAGACACTAATAAAACTTTAGCTAACATGAAAAGAAAGTATCACTCATATGTTGCTTTGACATCATACGGCAGCACCTATTTATGCTTCTAAGTAATCTATTTTTATATAAATAAATAGCAGGTGAGTGATGAGGGGAGGCAACCCCTTTGACATTTAATACAAGTATGTTTTTCATTGTATGCAACTGTACTGTGGATAAGGGGGCACCAGGCTCCATTCCTCCATAACTTCCAGTTTTATTTAAAAAACGATCGCTTTGATTTGACAAAGGTTACGCTGTAACTAGTCCCAGACTGGAATCAGCAATAATGGTCACTTCTTAAACATCTAGCTATCTTCCCGTCCTTGTATGAAACTGCAACTATCCAACAAACAAGCACAGATCTTAACAACCTATGCTTTAACAACACACAGAAATATTAATTTTAGTGATCAGCAGGAAACATTTGTGGGGTGTATGTTGTAGAAACTACATACAATTCCAGTAATAAGACAATACAGAAGAAGAATGTTGATTGCTTTATTGTGTGCAGCCACTTAAAATGGACGTAAGATTTGCAACAAAACAAACACTGACAAAATAAATTTTAAATTGTGCATCTGATTTATACTACAACTAGACATACCAATACTTAAAAACTGCATGGTGTCTAGTCAAGATGAATGTACATAAGTTTAGATGTGCGTGCATTTTTCATAACCGCAATGTAACATGCATTGGAATCAAAAAGAAAAAAAAGGGTTGTGTTTTATCATCTTTCAAATCCTTTGACAACAGGCAGAACACTTCAGTGCTGCCAGACTGAGAGCAGGCAGAAACGAACTACTTTCAAAATTATTAAATGCTTTTTTCTGCCACATCTTTTGTTTATATGTGTGGCAGAGCAAAGTAGCTAATGGCTTTTAAATCTGTTTTACCTTCTGACAATGTTCTTTGCTAGACACTGTCCGTTGCCAATTCCCGCTATGAGCACCAATCTTAATAGCACTTAGGGTTGCTTAACAAAAGCTTGTTAAGAACCTATCTCATGTCAGCAAAGTGCTTAAGAACCCAATCTTTTTCCCAATTTTCCAGTGTAATCGCAGAACTCCATGCCCTATAATTTAACCCAAATGGTAACCTGATCATAATCCTCTATATTTATGATCTACAAATACATTTATAGCCTTGTCAGGGGCTGTTCCTCAGTCTTTCATTTCCACAGAGGTACATGGTTTGTATTAGTCTACAAATTAATAGGCTTAGATTTGGACAGAATTTACTCTTATTCAAAGGCTTTCAATCATTTATACAAGTCTGCACACCCACCCTGGCTGTAAGAATTCTTTGGGACATAGAATCCAAGTGGTACTGTATTCCTAGTAAATTAAACCAAGACCCCGATGCTTGCAGAAATGTGTAGGAGAATCTCTCTAAGGGGTTTAGTCAGAAAAAGAAAGAGCGTATGATTTTTTAGAGATACTGAGCAGCAAAAATATACTCACAAAGCTGCAGCTCAAAGCTGAGCTAAATGCCACATAATTACTTCAGTCCTCCTCTACCGATCAGCTCCAGTGTCCAAAGTCGGGCCATGTTAATGTTCAAAAAACAGCCTCAGCAAATCCAGAAGCAGCTAATGAAAATGATCAGATTTAACTTTTTGTCCAGCTGGTGAGCATAACATGGTTCACTTCCTCCATGAAATCTCATCCCTTCACAGAGAGTCGCCAATAACTGTAGAGACACATAACTCTCCTAAACAGTGTCTCACTCAACCAAAGCCCCTAAAGGAAAACAACATGCCCAACGCACTAGCCATAGGTGACTCAATAGTGAGGCACACTGATGTCCCACTCACTAGGTTAAATAAGGAGAAAGTAACAGTCAGCTGCCTGTCAGGTGCCAGAATCCACCACATAACGCACGCACTCAAGTCCCTCAACAACAGGTACAAATATGACTCTGTCATTGTACATGTGGGTGTAAATGACCTGAGATGTATCTCCCTGGACTACATGAAAAGAGACATGGAGGAGCTCTCGGATTATGTAGCCCAGGCGGGTATGACCTTAGCCCTGAGCAGCATCCTACCATCTCCCAGAATGATACCACAGTACAAGCAGAAAATGATTAATTTCAACAATTGGCTAAGTTTCTGGTGTCATTCTAAGGGGATCCAGTATCTGTCGACCTGGGATGACATGATTGACAGACTTCAATGCTTTGCTAGAGATGGCCTGCATCTGTCACCCCTAGGCTTCCGGATACTGGCCAAGGCTCTTGCCACCCCTATAGTGCCTTTTTTAGGTGGTGTTCCAAAGACCAAATTACCACCGTAACAGCTACAAACAAATGGAATTTGAGGGTCATGCTGCTCAACTCTAGGAGTCTAAATCTTAAAATGCACTCGCTCAAAGTACTCCTTAAAATGGAGAACATCGACATTTGTGCTGTAACACAAACCTGGTTCAAGGCAGCAGAAAACACTCCTGCACTACCAGGCTACAACTCATTCTACACCTTTCGGCCCCAGAACTTGGACTGAAGCTCCAAATCAGTGGTGTTTCCATATTCATAAAGGATGCGCACACCTCCAGACTGGTAGCCCAACATAACACATCTGAGATACTTCAGGTGCAGCTAACATTGAGTAAGACAGCAACTCAGGTCATAGCCTGCTATAGGTCCCCAACCATGTCCCAAGATTCACACTCCACATTCCTAAGCACCCTGGAGAATATTAGGGTCCAACCTAACACCTCATACTGGGCGATTTCAACTACCCCTCCATTAACTGGGAAAACTACTCATGTATCAATACACTTGCCCAACACTTTCTGGAATTCATTAATTCCAATGCGCTGGACCAGCTCATTTTCACCCCCACTAGAGGTAGCAACATCCTTGACCTGGTCATTACTAACATGGGTGACCATTGCTCTACACCAATAGTCAACTCCTCCCTTGTTAGAACTGATCACAAGCTAATCACCTTGGAAATCCACATCCCTCCCATCCCCCCAACAAAGGTAACCACCATGAAAAACGTCTCCAAAGCTAACTTTGGGCTCCTAAAAACAGAAGTGGCTAACTTCATGGCATCCATGCAAATGGAGAATAGTTGCATGACTGCCAAATCATACAGCAATGCACTGTACGAACACGTACATAAATGCATGGATCTCACTATACCCAATAAAACTAAGACGCTCTCCTCAAAAAAAGGAAGCCAATCTGGTGGTCCCCTGACATAAAAAAAACTCTACAACAAAAGGAGGAAACTGATGCAGAATAAGGTGAAGTCCCAAAACTGGAAAAACTCCCTTATCAGCCTCAGCAAAAGGTTGGGATCCCTCATCAAATCCTCTAAAGCTAGTTATGAAAACAGAATTGCAGCAGATAGTAAAGACAACCACAAGTCCTTCTATAGTTATGTAAAGAATCTCCATGGCAATACCCAGATTAGCTCTGAGCTACTGCACAATGCTACCTCCTATACCAAGCCAACAAATATTGCAAATATACTAGCAGACAGATTCAGTGCTGACTTTACCCCCCCCCCCAAACGACGAATCACAATACCAGTAGATTGCCAGGCACCCAGTATTACTGCTGCACAGGTTAAAACAGCACTGTCCAATGCCAAGAATACAGCTTCTATGGTACCTGACAGTATCCCTGGCTGTGTTCTACATGAACTACAGAGTGAACTGGCACCTCATCTGTGTGCCCTTTTCAATCACAGCCTCACCTCAGGCTTTGTCCCTTCCAAATGGTGCACTGCTACAATCATCCCTCTCCACAAAGCAGGAGTGACTACAGACCTCGGGAATTATTGCCCCATTAGCCTGACGAGTCTAATATGCAAGACTATGGAATGCATCATCATGGACCTAATAAAGAAGGATGTAGGGAATTTCCAAACTCTGGATCCTACACAGTTTGGTTTTGTGAAGGGTAGATCATACCTGCTCAACTTGGTCGACTTCTTTGAGTCAGTCACCATAGCTGTGGATGAAGGTAAGGTGGTTCATACAGCCTACCTTGATCTGGCCAAGGCCTTTGTTACCATTCCCCACTCAGGAATCATAGAAAAACTTACTAAGCTAGCCATCAACCCTTATATCATTAGATGGGTTGCAAACTGGCTCACCGACAGAACCCATAGTGTGAAAGTAGCTGACTCCAAGTCAGACTGCCGATCAGTCACAAGGGGAGTCCCACAGGATTTGGTCCTGGGTCCTCTCCTGCTTGGTATCTACTTCTCTGAAGTCCAGGCTAACACGAAGGGACTCTGGCTGACAAAGTTCGCAGATGATTGCAAGTTGGGAGCTATTATTAACTCCCAAGTGATGTTGATATCCTACAGAAAGGCCTCAATGAGACCAATGACTGGTGTTAGAACCATGGCCCTAAGCTCAGTGCCAAAAAATGTGTCTTCATCTCTTTTGGGAAAAGCCCAGTTCCCTTGAATTGCCACATTGATGGTAGTCCATTGAACACAGACGGCGTTATAAGAGATCTGGGAACACAGGCTGATAGCAACCTCTCTTTTGACCACCACATTGCCACTGTGGTCATAAATTTCTTCTATGTGGCACATCTCATTACTTAGGGTTTTGCATCCAGGAAGAAAGAGGTCATTGTCTCCCTCTACTCTTCCCTCATTAGGCCAATCATTGAGTACAATGCCCCATTTGGCATATACCTCACTAGACACCTGCAACAACTGAAGAGTCCGCAAAAGTACCTCATAAAGAGGATCCTAGGCCTTAAACACTTGTCCTATATGGACAGACTCAAAAAAATCCAACTATTCTCTGTCTCATGTCACCTACTTGAGGCAATCTCTGCTTGACTTACAAAGCCATGTCTGACCCAGCTCTGTTAGAAATGCTATATCTAAAGAAATCCTAATCCCTCCACACCATATGCTCCAGAGACTTCAACCTCATTACCACAATCAACAGAACATGCTGGAGGGACAGGTTCATAACCCAGAGACTGCCCATGCTATGGAATAGTCTTCCCATACATGTCAAGCAGAGCACCTCACTGGCCCTCTTCAAGAGAAATCTTGATGAGTTGATGGGAAATAGAAAATTCACCCTGGGGATCACTCCAGTGGCTCTACTCGACAGAGGCACTAGGAACTAAGGTCGGTTGGCATGATGCCAGGGTAATCCTATGGGATAGGCTTGTAAAGGCTCCAGGGCCATTAGCCTAGTACACACCTATGCACCTATGAACCTATGAGTACACAGACATAATTGTCAGCCTTCTGCATGTTCTCCAGCCTTCTGACAGTGATGCATCCACTTCACTGTAATTAAAAAAAAATGAAGTGAGGCCATTTTCAAACAACTATAAAAAACAATGAATTTTAACATCAAAACAAATCAATAGTGCACAAAACCACTTAAAAAACTGAGAAAGGCACACACTGAATATCACAAAGCTGGGTGAAGTTTAATGAAAGTTGTAAAAAACAAAGTTTGAGCTCTTTCATCAAAAATCCATGTGGACTTCATCAGAAACTCTAAAAGCATATAATATTATTGTTTTATCAGATTATTTAAAGGTGTATAAAAGTGATATTTTTATATATGTTTTCAAAGTTTCTGATAAAGTTTAGAGGAACATTGAATGAAAGCGTTCAAACTTAGTTTCATGACTTTCATTAAATGTTATCCTGCTTTGCAATATCCAGCATGTGCCTTTTTCATGTCATTTTAACATCTCTCTAAAGTGTTGTAGAACTCTGCCAATCATGCTAAAACTAGGACTGTTCCATCAAACATGATACAACTTTGTGAATATTTTCAGATAGTCTTTAGTCGTAGTTGCTGGTATCGCCTTAGAAATACTGAAGAACCAATGTGTGTTTAAAAAGATAAATTTGTACAGAAGCCCAGCTGGCGTGATGTGTCTCTGTTCCTCCACCCCCAACGTGCATAAGACTGCTATAGTGCATTTGTTCTTCGATCTTGGCAATGACAGTAGCAGGATGTTGGTGGCAATTGTATAGTTTGAGTGTAACAGGCTCTTGAGTCATAGCTAACTTTGCCCAGAAATAAGATGCTTCCTCTTTCCTCTCAGAAGGGTGCCTTCAGATGGAAATGACAATGCTGCCTCTAGAATGTCTCCCAAAAAAACTGTAGCTCTAAAGTTACCTAAATAACTCCATTTGCACTTCTGACATTTCTTACTGTTGGGTTTTTAGTTGTCGTTTTACTTGCTTACTGGCATTTGTTTGCTTTTATGTTTGTCTTCAATTTAATTTATTTGAATAGATTATTAGTCCCTAGTCTACTGGTTTCCATTTCATGCAGAAAATTGCCTACTTGAGTTAGCTGTTCACCAACTAGTGGATAATTAATAGTTTCCTTGGGTTTCTTCTTTCTAAAACACTGTCTTTTGCTGGTAAACAATGAGATCCTGCTATTCATTCAAAGTTTTCCACTATGAAACAGTAATGGCTTTTGAAGAGTGTAGTGAATAGTATTATATTAGTGCAACTAAAATAATAAAACTTAAATGAAATAATAACATTATCATAATTTGTCAGATCTTCTGTTTACTTCTAGTAGTCATTTGAAGAATTCAACATCGACATGTCAGTCTGAGCTGCTAAACCTTTAGATGATAATAAATGAATGACTCACCTCATTCCCTGTCTCTTTTTTTAATTTCCACCTTATTAAATATTTCCATTCTGAAAAATTAAACACAATTTCCATTACCAATCTTCTGAGCCTAAAAAACAAGGAAAAACACAACAGAGTGACTGATACTTCCTGTTGTGAAGAACTGTGGAATATCATGCCTTCTATCTGTTTTCTGCAGTGAGACCTTTACCTGAACAAAAGGACTGACTCATATCCTACTTAAAATTCAATAAAACATTCAGACCAAATCTATCTCATCTTGTGATATTAGTTTTCTGAAAAAAAAAAAAACATTAACAATAATGTTCTCCAGCATTTTTCAGATTATTGCTCCTTTGTGTACTTCTATATGCTCACAGATGTCAGCCAGATATGCACACATTCCTTATGTATCTAATCCAAAATAAGAAAGACAGAAAACAATGTTTTAGCTTTGTATGTTTGTGATGTCCGTAAATGATGGTTTTAAACAACTATCTCATTTGTGATTTATCTTTAATAACTGCTACAACAAATAGCTGTTTAGCTTATAACAGAGATTCTAAAGGTTATGTTGACCTTTCTGGCTTTCTTTAAATGAGTATGACTTTTAAATTTCTTATCACTGCACTTTAATGCATAGTTCTTGCTTCATTAGTCCAGGAAGTTAGCTGCTTTCTGACTTCTTCTTCTTCTGTCATCTTTTCCTGGTTAGGGGTCACCACAGCAGATCAACTGTCCGCTCATGATTGGCAGTGGAGTTTTATGGTGTCAAGTTGCCAGCCCGGCACCCAACCTTCCACAGAAGGCACACACTCATGCCTAATGCCAATTCAGAGTGTCCAATCCACCTACAGCATGTCTTTGGGATGTGGGAGGAAACCGGAGCACCTGGAGGAAACCCACGCAACCATAGGGTGGACATGCAGACTCCGCACAGAAGGCACCCCAGCCGAGGATCGAACCAGAGAACCTCTTGCTGTGAGGTGGCAGCGCTAACCGCTGCACCATTTTCTCTCTCTCTCTCTCCCTCTCTGCTCTATGTTGGCCATTTCCTATCTCTCTCTGTGTGCTCTAGGTTCTCCATTTCCTCTCTCTCTCTCTCTTTTCTAGGTTAATCACCCCCACTCTCTTTCTGTCTCTCTAATCTAAGTTGTCCATTTTCTCTTTCTCCCTCTCTCTCCACACTAGGTTGCCCACTTCCTTTCTCTCTCTCCTCTAGGTTATCCATTTCCTCTATCTCTGTGCTCAAGGTTGTCCATTTCTTTTCCCTCTCTGCTCTAGGTTTTTCATTTCCTCTCTCTCTCTTTCTCTCTCTACTGTAGGTTTTCAGTTTCTTCTCTCTCTGCTCTAGGATGTCCATTTCCCCTTCCTCTCCCCCTCTCTCTCTCTGCTCTAGGATACCCATTTCTCCTGTCTCTATCTCTCTCTGCTCTAGGTTGTCCATTTCCTCTTTCTCTCTTTCCTCTAGTTTGTCCATTTCCTCTTTCTCTTTCTCTCTCTCTCTGTCTCTCTCTCTCTTCCTCTGTCTGTCTCTCTCTCTATTTTAGGTCCTCTCCCTGAGTCCCCTTTTTTGTTCCGCTGTCATAAGCACTATTACCTCCAGCAGTTACTTTACACTAGACTTGTGGCCTAAGACTAGTAACTTAAAAATGTCTGCCTTGACCCTCACTCACTATCTCTCTGCCCTGGCAAGCCATCCAAGTCCTTCTTTAAACTCTCTCTTTCCTCCATTTTGCAGTGCTATACCTCCCTTTGTTTTTTTTTTTCTGCCAAAAGATGATTCAGTTCTCTTTTACCTCATATATATCTGAAATGAGCACACCAGTGAATAGTAGATTAAGGACAGATGCCTAAAGTACACACTCTTCTCTTCCTTATTCCTGACAATGAATCCCTCACACAAACCTTTGTGCTCTACCCTCCTGACATGCTGAATTCCAGTACCTTAGTTCCAGTTTTGACCTGAGCCCATGCAGTTTTCCAGTGAACCACCTGTACGGCACAGAGTTAAGTGTCTGCGGACGTTAAGGAACACCATTTCTACTGTTACTCAATTTCCATGTTTTCCTGTAACTCAGTCATACTACTGGACTAGGTTTGACTGGCAGCTCATTACGACCATTAACAATTCAGTAACTAAACTTATCATTTCTTTCCTTAAAAACAAAACAGCCTTTATTCTAGCATTTCTGTATCACTTTCCTTAGCACCTCCTACAGGCTATTCTTTTTTGTACTTCCCTAAATTCATCCAGCTGACTCCCATGTATAAGAATGCCAGTCATGGTGTATTATGTTACCAAGTCACTTTTTCACTGATCAGTAAATCTGATAAAGATCTCTGTCAGTAGCACTGATTCCTGGCAAGCCTGAAAGTAAGGCCATCTGGCCTTTATGTCTGCTTCCTCCTTTGTATCCGCAGCTCCTTTTCCAGCTCCTCCTCTTCATTCTCTGTTCTGGTGTCCATCCACTCTACCCCCTCTGCCCTTGCTTTCCCCCACATGCCATCTTGACCTATTCTGCCTTCTTGAAAGCAATCATAAAGTTTTGATTTAGTACCTCTTTTTGTTCCCTTTGTTCTGTGAATCCCTCCTATTCTTACTAATCCTGGCTAGGTTTGTCTAGACCTTTCTCTCTCTCGGTAGTATAACTAAGAACATATTCTTTTTCTAGATCTAGTCTACAAGCTTCTTTTAGACTTTTATCCTCACTGTGATCACCTCCTTTATTTTCCATCTGTTTTTCTCTTTTGTATTGTGTCTTACTATCTTCCTGACTCTTGTGGTTGATTGGAGGGGGTCCTGGATATATGCCATTGTGTAATAATTCTGCCCATAACTTAAGAAAACCATTTATTCTGATTAATATTGTGTATACCATGAAAATCCTCCGTGTGTTTTGTGTTTAATCCTCAGTGCAGTTTCAGACATGTACTTGGTGCGTGTGTGTGTGAGTGTGTGTGTGTGTGTGTGTGTGTGTGTGTGTGTGTGTGTGTCCAGTGAGAGGGTTCTGCCCAAGCCACTAAATCATAACTAGATCTGTAGCTCTAGTTAGCTAAATTCCTCAGCTTCACTGATTTATTAATTAGACATTTTATTTTCCATCATCATGTATTATGTCACTGATTTTCCTTCAGTCTCATCAGAATGCTTAATGAGATTGATCACTTCAGTTATTAATGCCATTCACTGTTCTGGATACCACTGTGTCAACATTTAAATACAATATTAGTAATGTCTCTTTTTCCAGACATCAGTTGCCATTTTGAAGGAATAAAGTCAATTGAAATGAATAAGAGAGAAAAACATTCAGTGTAAGTATGTGTGTGTGTGTGTGTGTGTGTGTGTGTGTGTGTGTGTGTGTGTGTGTGTGTGTGTGTGTTTGTGTCCACGCATGCATTTGCTTGCATGTGCCACATCATTTTTGAGACATAACTACCTGTGTTGGCTTTTATGTAATTTTCTCTTTCCGGATTTCCTTCTTATGAAATGCATTTTTACTGAGGTGATCATTAAACAGACATCAGAATTAATTCAGAATGGATAAAACTGAAATGCAGTAAACAGATATGTATTTTGTTTAACAAGACCGAAAACAAAAATGACTGCATTTATTCTAAGAGAGCTGTGTTCCAGTTTCCCCTTTATGAGATGTTTTTCTTGCCCCTCCCAAATCTCCCACCCCATGCATACACTTCAAACCTGAAGTCATTGCAACTCAGAGTAAATGTTAACCTTGTCAGGGAAATGCCACTTGATTTTGTTTCATCCAGCCTAATGCCTTCTAGCCAGCAGAAACATTCTATCAATGTTACCTGCATCCTGCAGTTTCTGATATGCATTTATCCCACACAGTTTTATTAAATCTGTGTTAATTAAATATGGAGGTGATGTGTTCAAACAATTAGAGCCTTTACTGTAAAATAAATATTAGATTTATTGTTCATTGTTGCAGAGATATGTAATTGCTTTCCTTGTATGTTGAACTCACCCACGTACCTGCAGATAATGCCACAGTACTCAAAAGCATCCAAGCAATTTAATAATATGAATGCATAAAATGATTCAAACTAATGTTGTATCTCAGAAATGAATATGTTCTGCTCTTTTGGTCATTATAAATATAACCTTCACTTCAGGCTACATATAAAAATCTAGTGAATCATTATGCAAAAGAACAAGATCATTCTTTTTCCAGAACTATGTAGAATATAAAGTAACATAATCCAAATGCTTCTGCTGTTCTCAGTTATTAATATGTCTTTAGTGCATGGACCATAAGGTGTACCATGTTCAGATTAATTTTTACGAGAGGTCAAAGGCCAAGCATAATTATTATGGAAAAGCAATAGATTTTTTTTTAGACTGAAACTTTTTCTTTTATTAAGCATTTTCATTTATTTTAACTACATCTTTTGCTTTGTGGTTTTACTTAAATGGAGACTGAGCCTTTTAATGGTTGCAAAGGGGGCCGGAGGCTATCCATGCATGCACAGGGTATGAGACAGATATGGGTTACCAGTCCATTGCAGCAAACAAGATTTGAAAATATAAATATTCACACCTACCTTATAGTGAGGTCACTACCGATCTATTCTATTTTTTTAACTATCAGCATCAAAAGTGTTAAAATAAAACCTGAGGTCTCCACTATATGCAGAGGGGAGGGGAACACTGCTGACTCTAACTCCAGAGCACTTACAGGGTATATAAATGAAGTCATATGAACATCAATGAATCCAGAGGTCACTGGCGGACTACAAAAAATACACTCTTGCAGCATTCTGCTTTCAACACTAAAAGAGAAAGGTACAGCAATAAGAGTGATGCACCTATGTATATGTTTCAACTCTTCTGCTTAACATAAAGAAAAACAATGTATTTATCACAACAAATTCTCACTAAAAGAATAAAAATAGCTAAGATAAGGCAGGTTTCAGTACAGAAGGAATCACAACTAAATCCAAGAAGGAATTGCAACTAAATCCAAAAGATAACTGTCAATGAAAACAAAAGACATAGTTAAAAACCTGGTAAGGTACCCAGTGAAAAAAAGTCAAGTAGTTTGAAATTATATCAACCTCAGAATCAGCAAATTAGAATGCTCCATAGGCGTTTGTAAGAGATTGCCCTTCTTGGAATGTGAAATCAAAATGATAGCAAACAGGAGCAGTAAGGCAACCATACATAGATATTAAGCCTGAATTAGCCTTGAGTTCACAGGAGAATGTAAACATCTTCTCTATAGACAGACAAAAGAATTGCAGAACCACAGCCACTTATTTATTTAATTTATTTTTATTTGTCATTTGTTTACTGGGATAGTCAGAGTAGGCAGGTGTCACTTTTCAGCAGAGGCCTGGGGGAAAAGCCCCAGTAGTTACAGAGTAAACTAAACAAATTAAGAAAACAAATTACAAACAAATTAACAAGAGCAAATTTAAGGAAAACAAATTAAAAAAAGCAATAATGGAAACAGAATATTAGCAAGTTATACAATAATTTCAAACTGCAGTTGTAAGTACAGTGAAAATACAATTTGTACATGAGAACATTATTGGATAGTACATATTACAGGTAAGGTGTTAACAGAGCATTTACACATAGGATTAGGTCTGGTTGTGAGTATAAACAGTTTTGTATTATCTAGGTTTCTGTAACAGTTAGCAATATGTAACATGCCTTGTCTGAGGTAGTTGTTCCAGGCGCAGTAAGTCAACCATACATAGATATTAAGCCTGAATTAGCCTTGAGTTCACAGGAGAATGTAAACATTGTCTCTATAGACAGACAAAAGAATTGCAAAACCACAGCCACTTATGTTGGAAACATTACAAAATCATATTTTCGCTCTCTGTTTTGCACATGGTTGTACAATTAATGCTAATGATCTGATTTTTGACAGCATGGGTGTGTGTGTGCACACGCGTGTGTGCGTGTGTGTGTGTGTGTGTGTGTGTGTGTGTGTGTGTGTGTGTGTGAGCGTACATGCGTGTGTGTGTCAGGGTTATGTTTACAGTAAGGACTAGGTTAGGTGATACATTTGGTGGTTTGGATGTGTGTTGCTGAATGTGAGGTGTGTGTGAGTTAGGGAAAAGGTTTTTAATAGCGGAATGTTTGGTGTTGGGGTTAGGGCTACCACACATGAGAAAGGTGGTATGACGAGTGAAGTATATGGTTATTTTACTCTAGTTGGTGTACAAAAAGTGTAGATGTGCTTCTTCATTGCTTTGTGTAGTGCAATAATTTGCACACCATAATTTGGTGTATTCTGTTCAGGCAGAATTCAATACTCTCTGATATTAATGTTTTTCAATCCGTACAATAAACTAAAAAAACACCACAAGGACTGAGGTAAAATAAAAATAAAACAAGTAAAAACCTCGTATGGACCAACAAATCAGCAAGGAAGCCAATAAATTAGCGTACCAAACTATTTATTAACCGCTTTCGTCAAAAGACTTCTTCAGAATGAACAACTCTAAAAACCACATCATATTAATACAATCATATATCCAGTCAAACAGTACCCTACTAATTAACAAAACAGGTGGAGTTAAAATGCTTTAATCAATTGCTACATTAATTTAAAACAAAGCAAAATCAAAAATGCATCACTTCTTATTAATATTAACTCTTCCATGTTTAAAAAAATCTTTAATGTTTACCATATAATTAAGCCCGGGTAACTTATCGGCACATAATTTAATCTGCCATAAGGCTTCTTTCTGTTCTAAATAGTTTTTGAAATTCCCTCCTCTGAGATCCAAATGACCCTGTTTTATTACAGAGAAAAGAAATTTCTTGTATTTTGGGCACTGTAAAGTATGCATAAACAAAGCGTTTTAATATCTTTTTTCTTTATACAATACAAATGTTTCATTATATGTTCAAAAAGTCCCAGGTGGTCATCCCCACATAAAAACCAGGACAACCAGAACAAACACAAACATAAACAACCTCTCTAGTCCTACAATTAAATCTCCATTTTATAGTCAAAGTATATGGGGGGGGTTATTCAACAATACATAGGAGCCTTCTAATATATTTCGGCATATATCCCACTAGATTTCTGAGTAAAAGTACTACTAGGCACAATTTTTGCATTGTCTTATTGTAAGAGAATTTTAAAATTAGCATTATTCTTGTAAACAAACTTGGGTGAATTCCCCACAATATTGTACAATTCCTTGTTACCTTGTAAAATTTTCCAATTACTGTGAATAATAGAACATATATTATAACTATCAACTGTCATGTCTAAACTCAAACCAATCTATTACTTTCCTAATTTTTTTTATTACTCACAAAGGGATGTTTTAAAATAGGTGGAAATATAATCTTTCTCTTATTCATTATTTCTGCTTCAATTTGTTCTAAAAACAACTTATCATAGCCTCTGTTTAAAAATAAATTAGTTCTAAAAGAAAATTCTTCTTTTAAACAAAAATCCTTAGTGGTCATTCTGCTGGCTCTAATATATTGACCTCTGGGCAAATTCCTTTTCATAAAAAGTGGGTGGTTGCTTTTATAATATAAATAACTATTAGTGAAAGTTCTCTTTCTAAGAATGCAACTCTCAAATTCCATAACATTATTATCCCATTTTAAGGTAACATCTAATAAGCTGACACAATTGTCAAATTCATCCACAACAAACTTAAAAATTCGGACTTATCATTCATCTCTTTCAAAAAATTCTCACAGTCTGTGAATGTTTCCTCTAAAATAAAAAAATAAATCATCCACAAACCATTTGTAGAAACATACTTTAAAAGTGTCCTTAATGAAGTTTAAAACAGTGAATTCCCACCAACTCAACACAATATTAGCAAATGAAGGAGCAGTTGCGGACCTCATAGCCACCCCTTTCTTTTGTTTATAAAACTGCTGGTTAAAAATAAAAAAAGTTATTATCTAATAAAATCTCAATTAAACAGCAATAAAAATGTACTTGCTGAGTGGGGAAATCCAAAAACATATTCAAAAATTGTCTAACATACTCAACCCCTTCATCATATAGTATAGCAGTAAATCAAGAACAGATATCAATGGTTGATAGTTATAATATACATTCTAGGCGTGTTATTTGGGATTCCTAAGATACACAAGAGTCTTGAAAACCCCCCTTTTCGGCCTATTGTTTCTGCTCCTAATTATATTACCAAAGGCATTTCTTTAATGATAGATGCATTATTGAATCCATTAGTTAACACGTTAGACTCATATATAAAGGATTCCTGGGACTTTTTGGAGAAGCCTGAGAAAAATATCATTTGCACTGTTGAGATCTGTTCTTTATTTACTGCTATAGCACATGATGATAATTAAGTGTGACTGTTTCCTGAGTTTTGTAATACGTGTCTGCTTTCTTTATGTATCTGGAGTTTAGAAGGCATTTTACTGAATTTAAACTTAATCGGTTATCGCTCATATTCTTTTTTGGTATCTATCTGATTATGTAGCATTTACCTCCTGCCACATTCCACAGATTATTCAAACAAATATGATGGGTAAGTTTCTGTGTTTACAAAACTCTAATTAAGACTGCATCATCAATTTAATGATTTGTTTCTGCAAAATATTCAAAACACAATTGAATACAGTAATCTCTGAAATCTGGATTTTACTGTGTCATGTTAGTAATGCACATCAACTCATCCACCTGTCTTGGACTGTACAGGTAACATACACATTAACAAGCTATAGTCCCTCTTTTAATATATAGTTCAGTGTATCTTTAAGAATGCTACAAGGCCAGCACATGCAGGGTGTCACGTGATGGTCTGACTTATGCAGCTGAAGCCATTACACTAAAAGGTTTGGTTGCTTAGCTGTTGCCTGCTGGTACCCTCAGAGATTTTCTGAAACTACTACATTTCTCAAGTGCAACTCATTATGAGTTCTTCATTTTGATTCTTAAAAATTCCATGTTCTACACTTTTCCACACTGACATGATCTGTAACACAGTCCATGTTAAGAATACTTTTAACTAATATCCATAGTATATAATACTAAATAGTATTAATTCAACAAGAAACTTTTTAAAATTACAAAATAACATATTTTAATGATCCTGTGAACTACTTGACTGAAACTGTTAGTAAGCTGTTAGCAAGTGTTTCATATTTGGCTCATTTGTTCCACATTATGAGAGGTAATATTCCATATTTTGGAGACAGAAAATTGCGAGCTGTGGAGCCCACACAGAAACAGCTATATATGGTGTCATAGCTGAATCCCAGAAGTCATTGCAGCATTAGATTCCAGGCACTTTGTGGTCTTCAGTCAGATATATACCATCCTCTACTGCATGGTCAGAATTAACAGGGTCTAAACTTAAAATCCATAACAAAACTACATATCTCAGTGACCCCACAAGACCTCTAAAAGCAATTTTCTTCAATGAAGCACCCCTAGACAAAAAGAAGGACCAAGTAATGAAATACAGAATGTTCTAAAAATAACGTAACAAGGAAGCACCAAAATCATCCCATCAACTTAAAAGAATAAAATGGCAACAACTATCTCTTACCATAAGAAAAGTATCATTTTAGACAGAAACAGTATACCAATAAATTCTAATGAGAAAAATGCCAGAAATGAACTGATACAAGATCTGTTAATGAAATTAACGTAAAGCAATGAAAGTAAGTGAAATGATATAACTATTTGAGAAGCCATAAAACACCATATTCCAAATGAAATAACCACAGTGGCTCTGGAAACTGGTAAACAATGGGGATTTTTTTAAATGGATGTCATTTTCTTTAATGTAACAGCTGCTATATATTCCTCATTGGGACCACTCAACATCCCACACTGTCAGCATCATTGCTTCTTCAAGGTAACTTGGCAGAAAGCTAGAAGCAATGGGTAACAAACATTAATGTCATTACACATGGTCTGCATGAAAAGAATAACTGAATCCAAGCTGTAATTTCTTTACATCTGGTAGGTCATGACCCAATTAAGATATTTACCACTTTTAATCTTAATGAAGAACAGTGGTCTAGTTCATTTGTCATTAAACTAAATTCCAGAAGTAATACTGTCTAAAATGTTGCTATATATACTTGAAAATATGATTCACAATATTCTGCTGATATATATGTGACTGAGTTAAAGCACCAAGGTAAAACTTGTGAGTTGGCAGTTTGAATGATTCACTTCTAAGGGAATTATATGTGGTATAAAAAATGACAAAGCATGGAGAAACCTTTTGTGTGAATCTAATCTGGCACTAGGAAAAATAATGAGTAGGTAGAGCAGCGGAGTTAATCAGCATTCAAGTAAACAACATGCAGAAGATGTAAATGTAAGTAAAACTGCAATGAAACTAAAATCTGTTAGAACTCCATTGTATAATTAAGGAAAAGCAAATCATGGGAAATACTTCAAACAGTATGGTAGAAATGAAAGATCCAGTTATATATGAAACTGGACTTATGACAAAGAACTCAGAAACAATGAGCTCAGCAAGAACTATATTGATCAAGGTTTGGTTATTAGCATAACAAAAAGACATGTTCATCTCTTAGTTCAGTGCAGGAAATAAAGTCAAACCAGTCATTTCTCTCAGGTATGGAAATCTAGAAGGAAAGGTTAAAAATCTTATTTTGCAAAAGCCTGATGCAAACAAAGTGAATGAAAATGCAAAATTGAATTTGTCTGAAAACAGACCATCAGACATTATTTATTAAATTATTAGTTTTAAAACATGCTCTTCATTTGAGTTTGTGTGTATAAATTCTTCAGTGAGCATGTCAAAAAGGCATTTCCATCTCTTAACACTGTGTAGGAAATAGGGCCAAACCCGTTATTTCTCTCAGATATGCAAGTAAGGGAAGGAAAGGTTAAATATCTGTTTTGCAAAAGCCGGATGCAAAAATTGCTAATGAAAATGCAAAATATAATTTGTCTAATAACCAGACAGTTGGACAAAAAGTATTAAATTATCAGGTTATAAGAGTTCTTCATTTGTGTATTAGGTTTGTGTGCATTATTCCTTCAGTGAGCTCAGAAATTCAATAATTTGGCCCCTGTAAAAGACAATGGACTGAAACGTTCTGCATGCATGTTATATCTGACACATTTAAATTAGATACTGGAGCTGAATATAACATCATTAATGAGCATTCAACAGGACAGCTGGACTTGAGAAATTTACTGTCTGAGTCAAATGCTTAATTGCTGGCTTATTCAGGGTATAAATCAAAATTACTGGGACAGATTAAACTTTACTGTATGTGCATAGGCCAAGAGTACATTTTTGTATTTTATGTCATTTCAACAACCAAACAAATTGATAAGTTCTGTACATGACATAATAGACTGGGATTTTTAAACAATCTGTATATTATAAGCAAGCAGTTGTGCAGGAAATGATCATGTGCAGTGTGATAGCGATTTTTAGTTCCATGCTGCAGTACAGTGCAGGAAGCAGAAATGAGCTGCAGAAGATATTAACTGCATAATGGCATACAAATTAAACCAGTTAGAAAAATATAATCGTAGGCAAATGCATACAGTGTGAATGTAGTCATGATTCATAGTTATCTGAGGGAACCTAAGCATCAGTATTAGCCTAACTATACAAGGACAAAACACAGCAAAAATATTGGTGTTACAGATGACAGAAATGCTCAAGTTAATAGCAATGGTGATGCAGCAGCATATTTTAGCCACTGGTGGAGCCACTTGAAACCTATAGGTGTAAAGTGCCATCCAGTGCCACAGAAAATTGTACCACCAGCAGGTGACACACCCCAGTGACAAAGATGTTGCATAATGAACCTAACTCTACACCATGTTTTACTTATCTACTCTTGATGATTTAGATCCCTAGTTTTGGCAATTGCAAAACTCTGTGATTTGTGGAGATACAATAAATCTGGGAACAGTCCATCCTCCATGGTATGGAAGGCAATCATCAGCCTGCCCCAGGACTCTATAAGTGCTTCCAGTTTTTTTTTGGTAGCTTATGGCTTTTAGACCAGAGATCTTCTTTGTTAGGAATGTCTTGGGGACTTTCTAATTGTTTGATATGTCTACTGAGGTGCACCCCAAAAGTGGTATTGTATTCAATAACTGGCCTAATCAATGCTGAATATAACAGGAAAATAACCTCTTTAGATCTGGATATTCCTTTAATAATTAGCTGCACCAAGAAGGACTTGACTACTATCCTTGCATGATATTTAAAGGAGTGGGAGTTATCAACCCAAGTTCCAAGGCCCCTAAAAACAGTCTCATTTTGAAGTGGAGTATTGTTTATTTAGGATGCTGCGGGGAGGGAGTATCTACAAAATGTGACAATATTACACTTTTTGGCATCTAACTTGAGCCCATTTTTAGTACACCAGATATTTTATGAGTGTAAGTTCTTGCTGAAGGGCATGGGATTCAGAGGGGGAATTGACAATGACTCCCAGTTTGCAGTCCTCTAAAAACTTGGTTAGCCAGTGGTATTGGTTCATGGTCTGGAGATCAGCAAAGTAAATGTTGAACAAAAGGAGTCTAGGTACCAAGTCCTGTGGGATATCACTGGTCACTTTTCCTCTGTTTGATGCAGCACCTGCCACCTGCACCTTCTGGTTTCTGTCTTTTAGCCAATACAATGTCCACCTTACTCCACAGGAGTTTATTTGTAATGCATTAAGCTTACTAACTATGTTGGCATGGGGGATGATTTTAAATGCCATGTCCAGGTCAAAGTATGCAACGTTGACAGCATGACTACTGCCAACAGCCTGTTTTATCAATTCAAAGATGTTAAATAGATTCATTAGACAGGATCTACCCTTGACAAAGCCAAAGTGTTGTGGCCTAGCCTAATGAGATTTTTAATATCATAGGTTATCAGGTCAGTTATAATATGTTTCCTGGTTTTAAAAATGATACGATTCAGGCTGATGGGCCTAAAATTTCAGGATCAATGGTGGGGCCACACATATTGATTGGCATGACTAGTGCTGCATGCCAAGCCACAGGGGCAAAACATATGACCAAACTATGCTTAAATAGTTTAAGGAGCAGCTCTGTGAGGGTTTGTTTAGTGTTGTTTATTACACAGCCAGGTATATTATCAGGTCTCATAGAGGAAGTATTTTTAGTCTTGGAAAACAGCTTTAGTACATGTTCTTTAGTGATAAGGGTTTTGAGAGATTCAGGAATACATGGGCTTTTGATAGTCATCTCTGTGGTAAAATTTGCATGGTATTTGTTTGCTAGTATTTTGCAATGTCTTCTGAGTCATAGTGGGTGATGTCATTATGAATAGGTCCAGAGCAATGCTGGGTGGTATTTCTTTATTTCCTAACTTAACTAAAGAATGATTTGTAATTCTCCTTAGTCTGACAAACTAACCTAAGTTCATTGGCTGCTTTAGAAGACCTAATAATATATTTTTTAAGTTTCCAGTTATTTTATTGAAATTATCTTTTATATGAGTGTTTTTTTATACGTTGTATAATTTAAAGATTTTTTTATTAATTTTGTAGAGTTTATTTATGTCAGTGAACCACCAAGGGGGTATGTTTTTAAGTTTCCCATTATATTAAATTTGGTTGGGGCTGTCAGGTTTATATATTTATCTAAGTCGGAATAAAACTCTTTCGTGAAGCTACCTGTCATGGCATTGTCTGGGGGTGATGCTGCAATAACTGAATTTTGAAACAAAAAGAGCGCATGAAGAACCTATAATCAAAAGAACCACATCAAGTGTATTATGTTCTCTAGTAGTGTTTTTTGTTTGTTTTTATTTTTTTATTTTATTTTATTTTTTGCAGCCTAGTTGAGTGAGTTTTTGTTTACTAAATTCAAAACCTTTTGGGCATATCCTGCACTGGAGGCACTGATCCTCAAGTTTATTGAGGGGTAGTTAAAGTCTGTCCAAATAATGGAGTTCTTGTTTATGGAGAGTTCCTCAAATACATTTAAGAGTCTTTCACAATTTTCAGACAACACAGAGGGTGTTTTGTAACAGGATGTAAATTGATAGTTGGCCCTATGTAGTGTGATTTGGAATTCTGTTTGCAGGTCTTCATGAATCTGTCTGGAAGTGATATGGTCCATAGAAAATATGCAAACATCATCAAAGTTGCCATCGTGTCTGAAGGCATGATAGGCACAAAACCTAGGTATGGAGGAAGTATTTTCTAAACATTTAAACCAAGTTTTAATAATTGCACAGATATAGATTCATTCCATATGTAGGAGAGCCTCAAAACTGGACAGTTTCTTGTTGAGATTTCTGGCACTGAGCAGAGCCACCTTAATGTAATCCTGTTTTAGATTTCATAAATTAGTTATGTTGGGATGTCATTTAATTGGAGCCTGCTTAAAAAAGGTACTATATTGGCAACAAAGCCTTTAGCCAATATGTGGAAACCTTGCAATGAGAGATGCAAAGCAAGTAATATTGTTGAGCATCTCATTCCATGCAGACACATATTGGATCCCCCCCCCCCAAAATGACACCGTCTGTTAAGCCAATTGCTGAGTCAGTGATTGCCCCCATCTTGCAGTCATCAGCAAACTTGGTCAGCCAAAGGCCATCTACATTTGCCTTGACATTTGAGAAGTATATCACAAATATGAAGAGGCCCAGCACTGAGACCTGTGGTATTCGACTGGTGACTGGTCTCTTGCTGGATATGGATTCCCCCATTCTAATAACATGCCATATCCATGAGCCATTTGGCTATCCATCTGGTGATAAAGGAGTTTATGCCCAATTTTGTGAGTTTATCTATATGAGCTGGGTGGAGTATTGTTGTCAAATGGCTTTGCAAGGCCAAGGTAGATGGCAGGCATTGCCTTACCCTCATCTGTGCCCTTGGTGACCTTCTCAAAGAAGTCCACTAGACTGAGAAGGCAGGACCTACACTTGATGAAGCCAAACTGGATTGAGTCTGGAGTCTGGAGATTTCCTGTGTCATTGTTAATCAGATCCATGATTATCCTTTCTATAGCTTTGCATATGAGGGTAGACAGACTAATGGGTCAGAAATTTCCTGGGTCTATTTATTGTCCTTCCTTGTGCAGAGGGATGACTGTTGCTGTCCTCCACTCTTCTGGTGCAAAGCCTGTCTGGAGACTGTGATTAAATAGATATCTGTGTAGGTCTGCTAGGTCATTTTCCAAGCCGTTTAATAGGTACCATGGGAATCCTCCAGGGTCCATTGATGCCATGTTTATAGCTTTAGAAAGTGCAGTGACAACTTTTTTTTTGTGATAACAGGCAAAGGAATGGTAGGGGGTATTTCATGGGAAGTGACAAGAGTTGATGACGGGGTGAAATTTCAGCTGAATTTATCAGCCAGCAGGTTTGCTTTTTCTTCTGGCTGAGAATAGGTAGTGCCATCTACAGCCAACTCAGCACACTGTTGAGTGTTTCCATTAAGACTTCCAGCACAATTGAAAAATCCTTTGTAGTTATCCCTTGCTTGTGAGGCTATTTTCGTTTCATATTTAGCTTTTGAAGACTTGACTAGTTCCCTAATTTGCCTGTTGAGACTAGTGGAAATTTTTTTTTCTCTGCTGTACACCCACACACTTACTTCTACACAGGAATTTCTTCCTTCTGTGTATAATATATTTATGTCAGGGATCCACCAGGGTGACTAGTTTATCTGATTATTTATTTATTTATTTATTTTCATTTGTTTACCGGGAAGGTTCACTGGGCCTAGGTGAGCCCATTTTCAGTAGAGGCCTGAGGAGAAAAGCTTCACATACAATTAGCTAATGGATACAAGTACTAATACATACAGAGTTAGCAGATATTGTACAGTAACAAGCTGAACATACCTTAACAAGTCAGGTACAAAATAAAAATACATACCAGAGCTAACAGGTATTATGCAGTAACAAGATAGGACTAGGTTTAGTTTGGTCAGTTACTACTATTTTTGTGAGGTTAAGTGGTTGTACAGGGAATTTGTGTACACTTCTGCATAAGCTTCCATGTTTTTGGGGTTGGAGAGTTTAACATTACCTATGCTATCATTTAATAGAAGTTAATTTGCCTTGGAAAAATTCTTTAGGGTTTTAAGATTTGATGGGGGTTCTACCATTACATTTATTTCAAAGGAGACTGATTTACAATATGATCTTACCAATGAAGACATTATGCTGGGGGGGGGGTGCAATGTTTGTGAATACTATGTCAGGGATGATTGAGATCCTAGTGGGAGTACAGACCAGCTGTTCCAGAGTATTTGCATTGACAAAATCCAGGAATCTTTGAACCTGTATGTTAGTGGTCATGTATGTTTCCCAGCTTATGGAGAGGTAGTTAAAATCACCCATGAGTAGTGTGCTGGGGTGACCTGTAAGTGATCCTAGTAACTTCAGGTATGTGGAATGGTTTTCATGGTTCATGGTTTGGGCCCTCGATAGCAATGACATAGTGATTTGTCCAATGGTCAGCTGGATATAGAGTTGCTCAAGGGAGTCATCCTGCTTGACCAATCTTGGGGTGTTACTAATAAATAGTAAAAAAGAACTAGTAAAAATGAAGCTACCTGTCTGCAGAGACTCTGACTAAGACTCCTAGCTAAATTCACAATAATGTAAATGATCCTGAAAAATATTTATTTTTAGAGCTTTCCTTTTATTCTAATCATAAAACTTCATCAGAAAACATGCATGTAAAAACACTCAAAACACAAACACAAAAAGTCGATACATCATTATGAAACTTTATAAGAAATTTTATTGAAAAATAATGTTATCATGTTCAAAAAAAATATTATTTACAGAAATATGGTGTTGCTATGGAGTCACACTGTGGTGGATTATTGGCCAACGTAACAATGGGACAATGGAAGAGAAAATATTTATTCTGTACCAAATATATGCAATATTGTAATCTCTATACATGGTTCCTTGATGATATTTTTATTGCATGGAGTGATAGTATTGATGATTTGGACTTTTTTAAGTTCATCTATCACAGTACTGAATTTTTTAAATTCACATATACCTATGACAAGTCAGAAATAGCATATCTAGATAAGGATAAGGAAAATAAAAAAATATTCATCAAAAGTTTATCGTAAAAAAAACTTCCAATACCTACTTACATTACACCAGCACCCATACCTAAAGTCAAAAGCGGGCAGTTGTTAAAGGTCAATTTGTTAGAGTGGCCCTTATGTTTTCTGATTTCAAAACATTTTTGGATGAGTGTATGCACATGAAAAAGATGTTTCTAGCTAGAGATTACCCTTTGAAGATTATAAAATTATAAACCAATTAATGTATGAGGTAGTGAATAAGAGGGAAATAGGATTTAATACTCCATTCTTAAGTTTGAATAACTCATTAAATCAAAGATCGAATGTTCATGAAAATGCCTATGATAGCCTTGACCAATGTGAAAATAATCATAGTAATACTGAATATCAGGTAATAAGTCAAACATTTAAGGTCATTACGGAGTCAATGATTACTACTTACAGCAGCAATAGCCCCAATATTAAGAATATTTTAATGAAACACTGTTTTATTTTGAAAAGCGATAGGAGTGTGGTACTAAAACGTAGTAATAGATCAAATGTTATATACAAAAGAGAATGTAATTTAAAAACTATATTGGATAGGATAAATAGCATAAATGATAATGTGAGCAAGACCAGGAGAATTAGAATGAGCAAATGCAGTCATTGCTCCCTTTGCCTTTTATATTAGTTGGGGAAAAGTTCCAGATTAATAGCAAGAAATTTAATGTTAAAGGATACTATAACTATGAAACAACTGTAGTAGTGTATGCTGGATTGTGAGACCATTGTCCTGCTTTTATATGGGAAAAAAATGAACGGAAGCTAAAAGAAAGAATTCAAAAATATATCAATGACGTTAAAAAGAAAAAAAAAAACAAAGCCCTGGCCAGACATATTATAGAATCTGCAGGACACAGTTTTAAGTTTATTGTCATTGAAAAGCTATATATAAAAGAAAGGGGAGGCCCTTGGCCATTAATACTTGAAGAACATGAACTCTACTGGCAGATCTATTTGAATGCAAATACATGGCCAGGCTTAAATGATCACTTTTCTAGTGGTTGCCTCTTTAAACTATACTTGGGATATTATCTAAAAGTTTACACTGTTAGCATTTTATCTTATGACTATTTACTGGATATTAAAAAGCACATATTAAGCGGACTGTGGCTGATATACTAAAATGGCAATGTTTTTGATTCGTTAAGAACAAACACTGAGGAGCAGCTACCCCTAATGATTAGTCAAATTAAATGCTGTGTAGTTATTTATTTTATGATTGTAACCCTTTATTCCCTTAAAATGTTTTATAATTGGGCTTTTATGAGTTTACAAAGCTAACATTTTATTTTATCATATTTTATTGGATATTAGGAACCACAGATTAATTTGACTGTAGCTGATATATTAAAATGGCAATGTTCTTTATTCGTTAAGAACAAAAAATGAGGAGCTGATATCCCTAACAATTGGTTGAATTATGTTTGGGACTGATAGACTGAAAAATGGTAGTCAATTTTAATACATTAAGTTAACTGGAGAACATTTAAGAGCTGATGGCGTTTTACTGGCATATTTTTTGTGATCACTGATTGGTCGGGTAACAAAGGGTCCAAAATCAAGTGCTTAGAGCTCTTGCACAAAAATAATTTGTGTCTTTTTAGTTTTTGTGATAGGTTGTAAAGAGAATTTTAATGAAGGTGATTGGTTTAAATGACTTGCTTGCATGACATATCTTAACTTTTTGTATTTAAGTTTTGAGTGTTTTTACGTGCATGTTTTTCTGATGAAGTTTTATGATTATAATAAAACAAAAGCACTAAAAATCAATTTTTCTGTCTGGATTATTTACGTTATTGTGAATTTAGCTAGGAGTCTTAGAATCTTGAGGTGTGATTGTTTTTTATGTAAATGGAAACTCGTCCTCCTTTCATTGTTTTCTTTTTCAGAAGGTGGTCTGAGTGCATGATAAGCATTGCATCCTTGGAGTGCTTTCTACAGCCATGAATCATGTTTCTATAACTGCACAGATGTCAGCATTCTCCAGTGTGAGGAGCATTTTCAGGGAGGGCAGTTTCTTGTTAAGATTCTTAGTATTGAGCAGTAGTACCTTCAGCTTGGCATTAGAAGAATTTCTTACATTTGTAGGTCTTTGGTTTGACACTGCTTAAAAAAGATACTATAGGGGTGGCTAATGCCTTGAGCAGTATCAAAAGCTTAGCAGCTAAAAGGTGCAGATCATCTCTGCAAAGCAGCGTGGTTTGTTGATCATGTCGTCTCAGGCTAAAAAATACTGGATCCCCTTGGAATGACTTGTATGGAGAGTTCTTACATGTATCTTTGCATAACCTTCTGGGGTTTGTGTTCCGTCAGTCACCATCACATGGACCACCACCATCTCATAGTTATATCTGTTAAGTGAAAGGGTCTTAAGGGCCCTTGAGATATCATAGATCCTAGTACCTGAAAGACAACTCACCAATACTCCATCTTAGTCTAGCAAACTGAATGGAGAATCAGTGTGCCTGACTACAGAGAAGCTATATGATGCAGCAGGATAAAGCCCTTAATGTACCCTCAAATGATCCATGTTCTATTAGCAACTTGGGTGCTGGTGGGCCTGTAGGGGGAGATTGATTGTGAATGGCTGATGTTGACTGGCTCATCCTAGGGAGGTGGAAGCAGCCTAAAACTTGCTGCAATATGCAGCATTTGGGCCTGGTCAATTCCATACTGCATGAACACCAATTTGGGATGTTGCACATGTGCAGAAGTGAGTATGCACCTCTTGGGGCCAGCAATTATGGAGCTGCCAAGGCTGCCACAAGGAAACAGGAGGTAGGACACAGTCATCAGCATGTAATATGATGCTGTACAAGCATCCCTGATTTTCCTCAATGGTTTCAAACTAAGACGGGTCCAATACACCCAATGAATGATAAGAAGAGCTAAGGACAGCCATTGGTCAGCTGTGGGGTAGGAAAAAAAATATTTGCAAAATGGTTTGCTGTACTGGAATTGAGATGATTTAACTCTTGGTGATTCTGCTGAAAG
This sequence comes from Protopterus annectens, assembly GCF_019279795.1. NCBI lineage: Eukaryota > Metazoa > Chordata > Ceratodontiformes > Protopteridae > Protopterus > Protopterus annectens. The sequence goes on from NC_056731.1 coordinate 1,161,414,907, forward strand.
TGTACCTGAAGGTGATTTGGCACTGGATTTTCACTAGGATCTATTTTTCTTGAGTCAAGAAGGTTTTGACAATGATTATTTTTACAGTTTTAGGATAAGACATTTTACCAGATTGGGGTAGAGTGTGGTGAATGTTTGTGTTGCTGATAGTCAGTGCTTTTTGTAACAGTGAGACCTTGGTATTTGGTCAATGTTTGCATCTCTCACAAAAAGAATTTCATATGTTCAATAATTCTTCATTATCTGTAAGCATGAGGCATTACTATGAGGTGAGCAACTGAAGAGAAACAAGCAAGCTGCCCCTCCATTTTAGTCCGGAGATTTGGATAATTAATTTATATATGTATATATATATATATATATATATATATATATATATATATATATATATATATATATGGGTCTACTTTGTATAACCGAACTTCCGATTCACCGACACACAATTTACCGACCCCAAACAACCGAAAACACACAACACCGACAAACACCAACAACTCAAAAAACCGAACACCATTACACCGACACAAAAAACGTAAACTACACATTGCACACAATAACATATCCACTAACCTTAACCTAAACCCTAACCCTAACGTCCGACACTACCGCACACTTACCCAACCCGCACCCTAACCCTAACTCACTTAACCCACCCCTAAACCTCAACACCGTCACTATCGCACACTTACCCTACCTGCACCCTAACCCTAACTCACTTAACCCACCCTAAAACATTAAGCCCGTCACTATCGCACACTCACTCCACCCGCATACTAACCCTAACACACTCAACCCTTCCCTACACTACACTACGTCAGTATCACACACTTACCTTACCGGAACCCTAAGTCCGACACTACCGCACACTCACCTTTCCCACACCCTAACCTAAAATCCCTCACTATCGTACACTTACCTGTCCGCTCCCCAATCCTAAATCCGTCACTATCGCACACTTACCGGATCACGCTCACACGTTGCCATTGTCGGTCTTTCGGCTGTCGGAATATCGCCTTTTCGATCATCTACCTGTTCTGTCATTCTGTCTCGATCTTCTGGGTGTCGGTGAAGTGGCGGTTCGGTTATTCGAAGTAGACCCATATATATATATATATATATATATATATATATATATATATATCTATATATATATATCTATATATATATATATATATCTATATATATATATATATATATATATATATATATATATATATATATATATATATATCTGTAGTCTGCTGATGGGACAAGTAGGACAACAGCTCTAGGAACAAGAGCAACTAGATATACCATACTATACATGATGCAACAGCAATGAGGATACATTATGCTACAGTTATGGTAACAGATGAGAAAACATAAGACTGCTGCACCTGCCACACACAGAGGTGTACATGGACTCCCTGCAGGGCTCATCCTCCTTGTTAAACCAAGATGAGGAAAGAGTACTACAGCTGGGCATTTCGAGACCTGAAGAAAGCATATGACAAAGGCACAAGAAAGCTAAACAATTAGTCCTGTGTTGGTTTGAAGTCCCAGTATCATTGGTAGAATCATGCAGGCTGCGTAAAAGGACCCAGTGACACAAGTACAAACAGTATTCAGACTCACAGCGGTGTTCCCAGTGGGAAGCAGTGTGCATCAGAGTTCAGCTCTGAACCCACTGCTCTTTATATGTGTGATGAAATTCATTTGGAAACAGGTTGGGGGCAGACCAACAAAAGTGCCATAGACAAATAATGTGGCATTCAGGCAGACTCTGAAAAGAAGCTTCAACAACCGATAGAGGAATGGAATGCAAAACTGAAGGCACATAGGATGAAAATGAGTACAAACAAGACAGATGTAATGGCAGCAAATGGAGGAAATTGGAAGACGCTGAAAAATGAGATAGAAGATTAAATAGTGGAAAAAAAATAATGGCTTCAAGTATCTCAGCTGTGGTTGAGGTGAAAAGAAGTCTGAATGAGGAGGCGAAGGCTAGAACCAGAAATGTTGCAGCCAACTGGCACTGAATACAAGGAGTATTGTATAACCAAAGAATGCCAAAGAAGGTGAAAATGTGCAGAGATCAGTGGTGTGACTATTACTTCTGAATGGGACAGAAACCCAGACAGTGAAGGCAAAGCAGCTGAGGAAGCTAGAGGTGAGGAAGTGTCTGTGACAGATGATGGGATGCACACTGTGGGATATATAAAGAAATGATGATGTCAGAGCAGAAGCCAACATAGCTCCAGTTGCAGAGAGGATCAAAGAGATCAGATTATGATGGTTCAGAAACGTGCAGGAAAGCAGAAGAGAACTTGCAGAAGAAGATTTAGGACAGATAGGAAGAAGAAAATGGGAAATGAGGATGTTCAACCAAGAGATGGATGGACTGAGTGAGAGAAGACCTGCAAAAGTTAGGGATGACTATTGGTGACGTTAGGAGTGTGGCATTGAATCAAGAGATGTGGTGATGGCTGGCACTACACCACAACCCCATGTAGAAAAAAAAGGGGAAAAGCAGGTCTGATAATGATGAATGATGATGTATATGGAAAGAAAGCAATCCCAGGTGGCATCACTACTGATACAAGAGAAAACACAGGTGGTGCAGCTACATAATACTATAGTAGGAGGGATAAACAGATATAGGCATAACGATGCTGTAACAAACACCATAGGTCACCATATACTGTAGATAGCGTATACCATCTCCATAAGAAATGACTTCAGTGTACAGAGGAAGGTTGTCTTAATACTACGGTGTACCATGTTGCCAGAAAAATATTTGTATACATGATATGTGCAGGCAGACATTTTGTGATTATTAAGCTTGTGCAAAATGAATAACCGAGCAACTTTGTATAGCCTTTAGAAAGTAGAAAAAAAGACATCCAATTACACACTTGAAAAGTACTGTATATCTCCTCAGAGCTGTCTATAAGTGCCGGATGTGCTGCTGTTTCTCAGAACATTGTTGCCTAGGTGTCCAAAATAACTTACAGAATCTGCTTGAGTTATCATAGAAAATTATGTTTTTCAATTACACTTACTTGCATTGTGCATATGCAAATGGAACTGAGTGAGATAATAGTCTATGAATCACTTTATTTTTCTGCAATCATGTGAAGCATGAAGCAGAGCTTGGTGCTTTGGCGTGCCTCTGACATCCTTGCCCATGCATCCATGCATGCTTCCATACAGCTGCAAGCTGCATAACCTGCAGTTCAGAAATCATCTGTTCATGAGTCAGACTTACCATTTTACTCCTCAGGAACATGCTGCCATTTTCTGATGATATTCACATGGCAATGGCTACCTCTGCAAGGGCCCAATGGAGAGTGCCTGCATGGTGCATGAAGGACAGCAAGATAATGTTATGTCTTTTATAGATATTCAGGGAGTAACTACTTGACCTCGATGCTGGTACATTCATCCACACTGTTACATAATATGACCTGACTGAGGTGTTGATGTCAGCCAATGGCATAACCAGGACAGAGAAATGGGGCAGCCTTTGGTATGATGACCTGCAATGCCATCAGCCTGATGATCTCTATGTGAAAGAGATGGAGGTTAGGCAACAACACTCGGAATGGTATTGTACATTGACTCCATTGTCATCACTGTCATCTTTATTTATTTATTTTTTTTAGTTATATATGCAGAGCTGCTGTTCTTACTGTTTTACTGGCAGATCTGTATCGCTTTATTCTAACTTGCCTCCAAAATATGGAACTCCATTCCTTTACATCTGAAACATGTAGACAAACTAAAGTCACTTAAATCCTTACTAAAACAGTACCTGATGGACTCAAGGCTGTGCTCATGGTAAGCTACAGGATAACCTTTCATATTTATAATTTTATGCCTGTGATATTGTATATCTAGTTACTTCTATGGAACCATTTAGATGACACTTTTCTAAATAATGACTACCTCAGTTTTGCTCCTCTTATTCTATCACAACATCCTTTTACATATCCTCTCCCATCTCTCTTAACCTTGAGAAAGATCTTGGCCCCTCACAGCAGGCAGCCTTGCACCATTGTCTAATGTGGCCCAGCTGCAGCTGTTGCAAGTAGTAGAGTCTTCTGCAGTGGAGAGAGCAGAGTACAGGTAATTGACCTAGGTGGAGATCCTGTTGGTGCAAATTGTGGATTTGCTAACTTGGCAGTCCTTGACCTTTGGACCACCAGAGCAGGCTGTGACCTATGCTTCCACCTACCATGATCAGTCCTCTAGGGGTGGATCACAGTAAAGACCCTCTTGACTAGAGTGTCAGACAACATGTTGCTGCTGTTGCTCATAACCCATCCACTCCCCAGCCTGGTTCATAGGTTCATAGGTTCATAGGTTCATACTAGGTTATATGCCCAAGGGCATTTATAAGCCTAGCCCCAAGTTTTGTGGCTTTCACCACCCCTTAAGTTTGAAAGGTACTGTGCCCATTAGTTTACCGTGCCTCTGTCCAGCAGTGACACTGAGGTGATCCCCGGGGTAAACCTGCGATCTCCCATCCATTGGTCAAGATTTCTCTTGAACAGGGCCAGCGAGGTGCTCTGCCTCACATGTACCGGGATTTTGTTCCACAGCATAGGGAGTCTCTGGGTGATGAATCTGTCCCTCCAGCACATCCTATTTATAACTGTGTTAAGGTTTAAGTCTCTTCCTCTTGTATTTCTTGTGGATTTAGATTTTTTGAGGTGGAGCATGTCCATCAATTCCGGGTTTGACATGGCCTTGTATGTTAGGCACAGGTCACCTCTGAGCAGACGGTATGCGACTGTATAGAGCTGGAGTTCCTTCAGTCGGGCAGCATAAGACATATTTTTGAGACCCTTTATCCTTTTGGTGAGGAACTTTTGGGGCCTTTCCAATTGCTGCAGGTGTCGGGTAAGATACATTCCGAATGGGGCATTGTACTCAATCATTGGTCTGATGAGTGATGAGTAGAGGGGAACAATGACCTCCTTTGATCTAGATGTGAATCCCTTCATGATCAGGTGGGCAATGTAGAAGGTTTTCCTAACTACCTTGGCAACGTGGGTGTCAAATGAAAGGTTTCTGTCAACCTGGGTCCCCAGATCCCTGATAACCTCTTCTGTGCTTAGTGGATTGCCACCTATATGGTAGCTAGGGGTAACCTTGGTTTTCCCGAAGGGTATGACTATGCATTTTTTGGCGTTTAACTTTAGGCCATGGCTCTGGCACCAGTTATCCGTTTCTATGAGACCCTTCTGGAGGATATCTGTGTCTGATGTGTTTTCAACTATGGCATCCAGTTTGCAGTCATCTGCAAACTTAGTCAGCCATAATCCTCCTGTGTTTGCCTGTACTTCTGAAAAGTAGATGCCGAACAAGAGGGGGCCTAGGACTGAGCCTTGTGGGACACCACTTGTGACCGGCTTGGAGTCTGACATGGCGCCAGCCACTCTGACCCTGTGGGTTCTGTCACTTAGCCAGTTTGCAACCCATCTTGTGACGTATGGGTTTACATTTAAGTTGGTGAGTTTTTCTTTGATACCCGAGTGGGGTATTGTGTCAAAAGCTTTTGCAAGGTCAAGGTAGGCTGTGTGGACTGCCTTGCCCTCATTAATGGCCTTGGTGACTGTTTAAAAAAAATCAACCAAGTTTAAAAGGCATGATCTGCCCTTGACAAAGCCAAACTGGGTTGGATCCAATGTCTGTAAGTCCTCTATGTCTTTATTTATGAGTTCCATTATGATCCTCTCCATAGCTTTGCAGACTAGGCTTGTCAAGCTGATGGGGCGGTAATTACCAGAGTCAGTGGAGGCACCGCCTTTGTGAAGTGGGACCACAGTTGCCGTACGCCACTCCTTGGGTACGTATCCTGAGGTGAGGCTAAGATTAAACAGCTGCCCTAACGGCGGGTTTAATTCCTCATTGAGTTCATGGAGCACACAACCGGGGACACCATCTGGTCCCATAGATGCTGTGTTTTTTGACTTGGAGAGAGCAGTTTTCACCTGAGCGTTTGAGATGTGTGGGAGGCTACAATCCGCTGGGATAGATGTCTCTCCTTTTGGGGGGGAGGGGGGGGGGATTTGCACTGAACCTGTCAGCCAGTATGTTGGCAATGTCTGTTGGTTCAGTGATTTTTACATCATTTTGAACTAATTTTGAGCATATCTGGGAGTTTCCTCCCAGGTTTCTAACATAGCTAAAAAAGGCCTTATGATTGTCTTTTGAGTCCTTAGCGATTTTTCTTTCAAAATTTGCCTTGGATGATTTTATGAGCGATCGTAGTTTTTTACTTATAGTGATCAAGGGTGTCTTCCCTTTTAAGGATTTTGCTCTATCTTGTAATAGCTTTCTCCTTTTATTGTAGAGCTTGTTAATGGCTGGGGTCCACCAGACTGGGCACTTGCCTTTGGTGCAAAGAGTCTTTGTTTTGTTTGGGATTGCCTGATCCATGCAGTCCTGGAGGTGCTGATAGAAGGCATTTGTAAGCAATTCAGCTGTTTGGGTAATGGTTTCCGCTGGCTCGGGGGCCTTGAAGGAAACCACACCAGTCTTAAGAAGTGTGAAGTTGGCTTTTGAGAAGTTCTTCACTGTGGTCTTTTTTATCTGGGGTGGGGGCGGGATGTGGACTTCCAGTGAGATTAGTTTATGATCTGATCTCAACAATGAGGGGTACACCTCTGGTGCTGAACATTGTGTCCCCATGTTCGTGATGATGAGATCTAGTATGTTTTCTCCTCTTGTGGGGATGGTGACTAGTTGTTCCATGGCATTTTAGTTTATGAACTCTAGGAACCTTTGGGCTAGAGTGTTGGGGCTTGAGTAATGATCCCAGTCTATATTTGGGTAGTTGAAATTACCTAATATGATGGTGTTTGGAGATACATTTATCCCCTCGAGTGTTTTCAGGAAAGCTGTGTGATGTTCCTGAGTTTGAGAGGGTGGCCTGTAACATGCTATAAATTGCAGAGCAGTCTTTCCTATGGTTACTTGCACCTGGATGGTCTCCGATGCTTCGTACGTTGTCACCAACTTGGAGGTGTGGGTATCCTTGATGAATATGGATACCCCCCCTCCTTTCTTGGTGTGGTCCGGATTTTGGGGCCGGAACACATGATACGAGGTAAAACCTGATAGTGCCGGGGTGCTCTCAGGAGCCTTGAACCAGGTTTCAGTCACAGCACAGACATCGATGTTCTCCATACTGAGAAGGGCTTCGAGTGCGTGCATCTTGAGGTTTAGACTTCTGGCATTGAGCAGCATTACCCTTAGTTTATTTTCTTTTTTGTGTTCTAGGGTGGTAGGTTTAGAATTTGAGCCTTGCCTAAAAAAGGCACTATGGGGGTGGCAAGAGCCTTTGCCAATATCCGGAAACCCAGGGGTGACAGGTGCAAGCCATCCCTTGTGAAGTAGCCTGGCTTGTCCAGCATGTCATCCCAGTCAGACAGACATTGGATCCTCTTTGAATGACACCAGAGTGACCCCTTCCTCTTGTATCATGCACCATACCATGTGCAATGTTCAACCCTATCCATTACCATTTGTTGGCCCACTTTTTATCTCTGTCCATCTTATGTCTCCCCATCCTGAAGTGTGCAGAAAGAGTGGGTGTGATCTTCACAAAAAAAGTGCTGCCTTTACTCCTCCCATCCTGCACACACCTATGTGTTGTTCTTCTTTGTGCCCCTCTGTTTGTACATTGGACAGGTATCAACATTTGTGAACACTGCAGAAGCAAACTCTGTACGGTTGTATAGCATTATGCACAACGTTGTGCTATCCTACTGAGGGACACAATAATGCACAAAGCATAGTTGTTATATATATATATATATATATATACTGCTTTATTTTAAGGTGTAGCTGTCTGTGAGTTCATGTTTTCAGTTTACATGTGTTTGGACCATCAAGGTATTGCTGGTTTATGGATTCTGTCTTATGATTTTGTGTAAACATTCACTATATTGACATGCCTTCTTGGGCATTTGCTGCTCTGCTCTGTTCACTTATGTACCGTGGAAGAGAGCTTCCTGCATGAAAGCACTGTCTTCTTGCTTTCAATGTGTAATTAGTATTTACATTACCAAAAATTAGGAGGAGGAGCTATCCTGTTTCCCAGTTCTCTTATTCTCTATCCTTCTTCTATTATCAGACTAAAATTTTACACTGCAGAATTCCTTATCATTATACTCAGAATAAACAATCATTAAAATCTCTGCATAATTCCTCTATATAGAAGTCCAGAAAATAAGACCATCATTCTAGAAGGTCTATATTAGATCAGCGAATGCTTAAACAAATGAACGCTGATTGATCGACTTTATGTAAGAGAAAGCTTACAATCTCGAACTGTCAGATCAGTGATTTTTTTCCCTAGGGAAAAAAATCACTGATCCAAAACACATACACACAACACAAGCACACCAAACAAACAGAAATCCACACACATACACCTTTAATCTGACACATAACCCTACACTAAACTATGCACACACCACTAACTATCCACTTACCTTAACCCAAGCCCTAACCCTAAGGTCCGTCACTATCGCACACTCATCTCACCCGCTCCCTAACCTTAACTCACCTAAATCCGCCCTAACCCTCATGTCCACACAATCACACACATACCTAACCCACACCCTAACCCTAGCTCACCTAACCCACCCTAACACTCACATCCACACAATCGCACACTTACCTGAATCCAACTCATAACTTTCCACCACAGCACTGAAAGTACCGAAGCAGCAGAAACAGACAACCAAATTCTTTCCCTAGGAAAAAATGTGGGTTTCTGTTGCTTCGATATTTTGACCATTTGCTTAAATAAGGTCGATCAATCAGCGTTCGCTTGTTTAAGCATTCGCTGATCTAATATAGACCCATTCTAGAAGATATCCTTCACTGGGTAGCTGCCAACATATCCTATGAAACTATCATTCTCGGAGTTGTCAACATTGTTTGGCAGAACCTTGTATTAAACTGCATGGCTTTAACCTACTTATAACATCCCACATTTATTGCAGCAAAATAGCGATGCCATCTCCACTCTGGACTAGGTCCTTGTTTTTAACCCAAACCTCTACTCCGCAGCAGGAATCTTCTTTGATTCCCTTACTAACCATAACCCCATATATGTCCAAAGACTAGCCACTCATCATAAACAGCATCCCCTATTCATAGAATTCAAAACCTCACTAAATTTAGCCCAGATGTCTTTAATAATAGTTTTAAATCACTCAGTTGGTGTTCTGTCTTCACCCTACCACTAGATTAGATCATTCTTATATTTAACACATTATTTCTTAACACACTAAATCGTCTTGCCCTCATAAGAAGAGTCAAAATAAATCAACCTCTCCTCACTATCCCCCTCCAGTAAAAACCTAATGAAAAAAGACAAAGCATAGAGGGAATGGTAAAAAATGCTAATCCTGTACTGACCAACAAAGCTATAAATATCTATGGAATCTCAAAAAAAAAAAAAAAAAAAAAAAGGGTTAATATTGACAGGAAGCAGTAATACTCACAATCAGTAATCAACCAAAAATACAATCTCTAAAAGTTTTGATTCTGTGAAAATAAAGTCTTATACCCTGGACCATCCAGTTTAACAAACTTTTTTTACCACCAAATAAATCTCATATTTGACTCCATCACCAGCTTTGCTGATAATGCTTCACCAACCCACTTCCACTGCAAACAAACTTTTCATTCAAACAAGCCTACTTTCTCCTTACAACCCATTTCTACCTCTTTTATAAAAACCTTATTAAGTAAACTGAAGCCCTTCTCCTCCACTGACAATCTCCCATCTAAATACCTCAAGCTAGCTTCCAACTCTACTACATATCCTCTCTCTATCTTAAACTATTCAATCTGTACAAGAATTATGTCCCATCTCTATGGAAAAACTCATACATAATTCCATTGCATTAGAGGCATGTCTTCATTGCGCTGCACATCCTTTCCTACTCTTTATGTCTCACTTATATACATATCTGACACACTTCTATAATGTTTACCCACTCCAAATTTTCTGTGTTGTACTTTTCATTTTTTAACCTCAACCTTGAAAAAGATCTTTGCTCCTCACAGGCAGGCAGCCTTGCACCATTGTCTCATTTCAGACATATTGCTACACTTCTGTGGAAGGGGAAGAAAATAAAAAATGGAATTTTGATGACCTTGCCCTCAGGGCTGCTTTTTATGAAACATGGAAAAATACATTCAGATAGACAGAAGAGGTAGATAGATAGATCAACAGATAGATAGATAGATAGATAGATAGATAGATAGATAGATAGATAGATAGATAGATAGATGGATAGATACAAACATACATCTATAGAAAAAAAAATAAATAAAATGCAAGTTGCATTAGAATTATAGCAACTATCTCAATGCTATAGTCTTAGGTGAACTGACTGTGGACTTGTCAGAACACATACCCATTTGCAGTTTGATCATAGGCCACTGTTTTGTTTGTCTGTCTGTTTGGTGACCTGGGTAGAGGCTGAGCCCAGAGTTTACAACCTAATAAAAAAAGATACAAGGTAACATAAGAAGGCAGCTATAAAGTAATTTACACTAAGAAAACAGTAATGTAATGAGCAATACAACAGCAATTGTAGGATTAATCCATGCAAGGTTGGCAGTAGGTTGCCAAACTTTTTGTAGAAGAAGTGCATAGACTAACAAGAGCATTTATCTGGTTGTTGTTGTGTCTTTTGGCTTTTCTCGGTTAGGGGTCGCCACAGCGGAACTCCGGTCCGCTAATGATTGGCAGTAGATTTTTACATGCAGAGTTGCTGGCCCTGACGCACAACCTTCAATGAAGGTATGCCCATTCACGCATGTCTCTACACAGAAGACGCTCTAGCTGAGAATCAAACAGGACAACGTCTTACTGTGAGGCAACAACGCTACCGCAGCACCATCACATTTATCTGGTATAATGAACATTATACTAACTAAACTATGAGCTCAAGTAAAGGAATACTATTTTGTACTACACAATAACAAAACTATTAACAGTAATAAAGGCACACTGTTTTATTCTGAGATGTATTTTTTATTTTGTTTTCCTAATAATTACTGTCACACAGTCTGTTGTTGTTCAGACAGCTCTATTTCCCAAACTTAGTCATTTTGTACATATTACCTGTCTTGTGGATCAGGAAGAATCACTGCTTGATGCCAAAGCAGTTTTTTTTCTAAATGTAACACCTTAGTAAATCACAAGACAAACATGGATATGACAGTAGCACTGATAGTGTGATACCCTGTATTGTCACTTTCACTTTAGAAGATGAATTATCAGTTCTGCTATAGCAGTTATTGTTTACAGACACAAATCTTCATAAAATAATGACAATTTATTGGTACTAATAAGAAATTATGTAGCAAACTTCACAGCTTAGCAGTATTCATAGCCTAGAAAGTGACAGTTTTTCAAACTTCTACAGAATGAATTAGATAATTACTGCTAGTAACATGTCATGCTCTATGGAAGAAGTGTTCACAGAGTAAAGATAAACGTAAGCTGTTTTCACACATTTGACTATAACATTAACATACTGACAGGACAGTTTTTGAGGTTTTCTGGTTCTTTAAGAGAGTATTTAGAACTGTAGCTCCGAGTGAAATAGCAACATCACATTCTGAGCCCTAACCATATGGTGTAGCATCTGGTTGTTGAATCCCAATGAATCCCAAATATACAGTTTATATTCTACAGGTACGCACTTGTGCAGGATGATAGCCTAATGGGAAACAATAGAAATTCCATATTGTTCAGTTTTCAGATCTTCCTAAATCCTACGGAAAGAATCAGCTATGTTGCACAGTGGCATTTGAGACAGTGGTTTGAAGACTGAGAAATGTGGCAGACTAGAGGGAATTCAACATTTCAGCCATTTACCAAACAAGGCTAGTCCATGGTAATGGTTTACATTATTTAGCTGTAGCCTTCTCTACCAGAGTCAGATGACATGATCCAGTATAACTGCTTTCCTTTAAATGCTAGTAGGGTTAGAGTTTCTTGGTGCCTTTGGATATTTATTGAAAAACAGATATAGGACTTGGAAGTGTGAAAAATGCATATGCTGCCCTAAAACTACATGCACCAGATTTATAGCACAGTATTGGTATAAAACAGATGTATTCATTTAAAGTAATGTATGTATATTTTTGGAAAACTATTGAGAATATAACTGCAACATGCAAGTCCTTATATATGGCACCTTACAGTGTAGTCCAACACTGCATGCTACTGAATTCAGAGTTATACACTCAGTACATGAGTTGACAGAATTGCAAACATCATATTACTGGAAAATGCAATATGCTGACACTGAGCAGTAATGTTTTGCTTGCAGTTTGGTCATGCATTTTGTAGAGTAGTCACAGCTCTGCACTTTTTTACTGCTATCCCTGTCAATAGCTATCAATCTCATATGACTAATAACAATATTTCTCAGGAGATACTTATTTTTAGTTGCAATCAATAAATTTGTACAACATCTGTTCATGAATTATTTGCTGTCCATACTGAAGGCAAGCACTGCAAATTATAGGCATTTAAAATAAATCTATAAAAGATGCGTTTAACTCTGGCAAATAAGACTCTAGCTAATCCTGTCACAATTATTAGAATGTGCAAACACCAAAAAGAAGAAATAAATCTACCTGCAGTCTTCTTTCACTCATTCTCGTGGTACTTGTTTAAATAAATTCAGGACTGTAAGGGATATAGAGCCTAACATAGAAATCATTGGGTGTAGAGCAGAGAAACCGTCCTTTTGAGGGCACCAACCCATCATGTAACATCTACACATGCTCATCCAGATATGGCATGCATTAAAAGAGGTACTGAAAAAGATAAAGGTTTTGTCCACTGCAAATCTTTGGGATGTTAGTATTTGTGACCCCCCTCGTGCCTTGTCCAAGTAGTTATGTTAATGCCTGTGTTTTCCCCCTGATCATCTTTTCCCACACAGCTGTGTTAGTGTCTGTGTTGCTCCTCAGTACTTTGTTACCCATAGCTGCCTTTGCATCTGATAGCTCCCTCAGCACCTTGAAACACACAGCTGTGTTACTGTCATTGACTCCCCAGATATATTGTCCCATACAACTGTATTAGTGCCTGTACCTCCTCCAAGTACCTCCTCCACAAAGCTATGTTAGTGTGTGTGATTGCCCCCTCAGCACATTGTCCCACACAGCTGTTTTAGTGCCTTTGATTTCCCCCGCAGCACTTTGTTCCATACAGATGTGTTATTGTCTGTGATTTCCTCCATGACTTTATCCACACAGCTGTGTTATTGTCTGATATTCCCCCTCAGCACCTTATCCCACACATCTGTCTTAGTGCCTATGTTTCCACCCTTAGTGCCTTTTCACACACAGCTTAGTTCTGTGATTCCTCCTTCATGCTTTATCATACACCACTAAGTTAGTGTCTATGACCTCCCAAATGCCTTGTCACACACAGTTGCGTTAATGTCTGTGACCAGCTGAAGTGCCTTGTTATATACAGCTGTTTAGTGTCTGTGATTCCTCCCTCAGTCCCTTGTCTCACACACACACACACACACACACACACACACACACACACACACACACACACACACACACACACACACACAGCTGTGTTAGTGCCTGTGACCCCCTCAAGTGCCTTGTTCACACAGCTGTGTTAGTGTCTATGATTCCTTCCCTCAGCTCCTTGTTCAACACAGTGTCTATGATTCCTCCCTGAGTGTCTTGTCTACACAGCTGTTTTAGTGTCTGTGGATCCCCACTCAGGCTTTGTCCCAAAAAACTGTTTTTGTCTGTGATTCCCTCATCAGAGCCTTGCCCCACACTGTTGTCTTAGTGTCTGTGATTTCCTCTCTCAGTAATTTGTCCACAGCATTTAATTGCCATCAGCTAAGCAAATTATTCTGAATTTAATTACTAAATCTAACACATTAACAGGATAACCTTTCACTAGTAATTATGAAAAATGGCAAAGCACAGTATATGAAAAGCTCAAATATTTATAACAGCTGCTTCCTATTCATATTTCTACATGCGCACTCAGCCTTTTTAACATTAGAGCATTGTAGCATGCAGAGATTTCTTATTTGTAATATTCAATAATTTAGAAATCCAGGGAAAAGGAGTTTTAATTGCAGTATAACTGTTCAAATACTGCATTAACTGGACCGATGGTTCTCACACCAAAATTGGTAGAAGGGCTGTCTGTCTCTGATGGATACATCACCAGATGAAAATTCAAACCAACTTTCTACTGTAAAATTGTAGGAGGTTAACTCATGTGAGAGAAGTCACTTACATGGACATGTGTATTGTGTAATTATGTAAGGGCAGATGTTAAGGTCCAGAGGATAATAACCACAGTACATCACTTCATTGTAACACCAACCTACCTAAAGTAGCTTATAACCTTATGTAGAGTGAAGCAGATGACTGAAAACTGCTGTGTATCTTGTTTATTACTCCTGCAGTAGCAATCATGAGTTCCATGGGAAGGTGACCAAGCTTTGCACCTTTCTGACCTGCCCAAGTCAGAGATTCTTTTATCTAATTAGCTGCTGTAGATCATCTTCCTATAAATTAATGATAAATGGAAAAGCAGTCTAGAAGAAAATAAATGCTAACTTGGTATGGGTACTAATAAGTTTGTAAGTGTATGTACAGCAAGCACAAACCTTGAAATGGAAAGTTACTTCTAGGTTAACTTTCCAAACAGTGAAAGTTACTGTTTACCAAGGTTGCCTAAACTCTTCTAAATACTGTGGAAGTATTAAGCTATGTGCTTGTTGTCCTTTAGGTTTCTTACAGGCCTAGCTAGCATTGCATCTAATTAAATCTTGGTACTACCCTCGCGTAACTTGCGAAGGTTTCACGAGAAGAAGCTGCTGTTCTTTAATGTTTATTGAAGGCCCTACTGGGACAAACTTTTATCTAGTTAGGTCTTGGTAACCTTACTGGGACAAACTTTTACTTAGTTAGGTCTAGGTAACCTCTGGAAGCACATGAAACTTTTAAGACAGCAGATTGTTGTCTAATGAGATTTCTTGAAGGCCTTTCTGGGGCTGTTATCTAGTTAGGTCTGCCTACAGTTCTCCTGTTGCTTATGAAAGTTTAGCTTCTGTTGAAGTTAATTGTTTTCAAGATCTGTCTATTCACTCTCAGGTGACAACTGAACTAGAAGCATTGCCTATTTTCTGGTATAAACAAAGTAAATAAATAAATATACTGCACTCCACCAAAATTATACTTTGCATTTGTCTTCCACTTGAATACTATGTTAGTCTGTAGGTTTTGTGAGGACACAGTGAAACATCACAATAAAGCAAGATTTAATATCTGAAACTACCCATGGACTGGTTCACAGAACTGCATATCAATTGCATCCAATTCACCAAGGCTTTCCATGCCTGATATGATTATAAACTAAGCCTCTAATGGCTTATTTATTCCAGCCTGAAAGAGAGGCACGTATGTGTGACTGTCTGCACTGACATTAGTATTTTGCACTGATTTATGAATTAATTTTATAGGTAGTACAAATATAGTATTTTACTTTGATTTATAAGTGACTTGTACAGGTGATATAGATACTACATTTCATCAATATTTCCAGAAGAAATAAGAGACTGTGATTTTATAATTCCAAGGATTCCACAAAATGGAAGACACTATACATACATACATGCATACATACATACATACATACAAATGTTTCAAGCATGGGCATTAAAGCCCTTCTAGCTTGCCAATATGCCAAAACACTTGTTCCCATAATAAATGTCCAGGCTGTTCTTAAAAATCTCTAAACTAGTACTTGCTTTAATATCATTTGGTAGTCTGTTCAAAGCATCAGCTACTCTGTCAGAGAACCAATTAGTACACTTCTCATTCCTATAGAACCTTCTACGTAGGTTATCTGATGATTCTCTAGTACTTTCTGATAATCCCAAACATTCCCAGAGGTAGTTGTCCCTAAATGCCCTATATACCTGAACAAGATCTCCTCTTTAAATATCTGTAAGAGACACTGTACACGTTCAGATATTTTAGTCTTTCATAATAACTTAGATTTTCACATCTATGGATGCTCTTAGTATATTTCCGCTGTACTCTTTCCAGTTTATTCATGCTTGTTTTCCTATAGGGTTTCCATATTGTTATTCCATACTGAAGTCTGGGTCTAATGCAACTAACAAACAATGACTTCATTATGTTTGATTTCCTAGAGTTTAAAAATCTTTTTATACAACCTATAGTGCTATAACTATCATTAGCCAACTGGTTGTTATGATTAGAAAAACTCATAGCTGAATCTACCCATATATGCAGGTCCTTAAATGAGTCTACAGTTTCAATCACTGTTTGCTGTATTAAATATTCATCTTTCAGTTTATGTCTCCCAAATCTCATATGCTTAGTTTTTGATGTATTTATCAACATATTATTCTCCTGTGTCCAAATGGTCAATTCAGTCAAATTATTTTGCAGACATGTGTTATCTGTAACACTTTTAATCAGTTTACCCAATTTCAGGTTGTCAGCATATAGACTGTAGAACACCTCAGATGAAAAAGTAAGGTCTGAAAGATACAATCTAAACAAGTAAAGGCCTAATACAGAGCCCTGTGGAACACTTTGACCGTAACCAAGGATTTCATCTGTCCAGTTGGTGTGTGATACTTGCCATGTCCTATTTGTAAGCCATGCAGCTATCCATCTTATCAACCGTACATCAATACCTAGTTGTACTAATTTATTTATCAGTGTTTTGTGCATGACACTGTCAAATGCTGAAGTTAAATCTGTATAAATCACATCATAGCACGATTTTTCATTCATAGCTGTTATTATATTGTTATAGAGCATCATATTATAGGTGGTAATAGATCTATTTTCAACATATGCATGTTGATATATGGTTTCAAGTCCCAACCTATCCAGTTCTGACAATAACTTATCCAGTATTACATTCTCCATTATTTTTCCACAACATGAAAGTAGACTTAAGGGTCTATATGATTCTGGGTTTGTCCTATTCCCCTTTCCTTAAAGACAGGTTTAATAAGTGCATGTCTCCAATCTTGAGGAATCTCCCCATATTTATATGACCTAGTGAATAATAAATGTAATGACAGTGTAAGTTCTTGCTTAAGTGTTCTCAGGTCATTGTTACTTATTCCATCTCCTCCCAGTGCTTTGTTTGGATCCAGTTTGCACAGTTGTTTTTCAAAATAATCTAATTTGATTCCAGTATCTGGGG
Source organism: Protopterus annectens (assembly GCF_019279795.1). Taxonomy (NCBI): domain Eukaryota; kingdom Metazoa; phylum Chordata; order Ceratodontiformes; family Protopteridae; genus Protopterus; species Protopterus annectens. The sequence goes on from NC_056731.1 coordinate 1,161,432,185, forward strand.
TTACCTTGATGTCACTAGGACAACGTACCACCCCTTTTGTGGAGCCAAACTGTTTTGCATAAGATTTTGTAAATATATCTATAATTTGTTGTGTCTGAGAATAAATAAATCTACACACAGTTTATCAATTTGTGTATCTTTACTCCTTACACTTCTTATATATCTATAAAAAGGTTTCCTATTATGCTCAATATCTTTATATAAATTTTCTTCAAATTTTTCTTGATCTTGTCTAACACTATGCTTAATCTGTCCAGCTCATTTATTTCAGTTTTCAAAGTTGTAGTTCAACCTCTCTTCCATTTCTTATATTTTTTCTCTCACCTTAATCAGGTATCTTGTTGTTATGGATATATACCTCCTTGATGTTGCGTGCCTAGATCCTGATGTTAAACATTTTTTTTTTACTTTTTGCACTCAAACAATTTCTCTTTCAAAACTTTCCACATTCCATCTGCAGTTTTTCCCCTGAACACCTCACTCCAGTTTGTAAGTTATAGTTAGTATACGATCTAGGAATAATAAATGATAATGATAGCCAATATAATTCTGTGAATGGAATAATAATATGAAAACTGGTGAAATTCTGTGAATTGTCTTAACTTACATAGATAACAGAGTCTGTTTTTCCCGGGTAAACCACATTAAAATTGGTATATTAAATGGGGGGCACCATAAGGTCTAACATTTCAGTACCTCATTAACATTATTATAAATAACACAAGCACTTTCTGTCCCATATGATATGAACCCACTGGTCTAAGGGCAAAGAGTTCACTCAAACTACTGGTGGCTTTTACTAGTCTAGAATACTGACTTTAATGGATCAGACTGGAGTGAGGTCAGGCCATGTTTCAAAGGATGTGAGGCCAAAGCATTGTGGTACAAATCTCTAATGAAAACCTGGTGTAATTCTAATTTTATCTTGTTTGGGGCCATATACAGACATGCAGGATATCATGCAAGCAAGCTTGCATATTGCCCCATTATGGCTACTATTCCTGCATAGTTCCACTGTCATTGTTATATGTGCATTTGACCTTGGATATGTCAAGACACAGAATATTATAAAAGGTAAAATGTGTAATATTAAAAAGGTGACTAATTTCTATGCCAGACTTTAGGCCTTTGCTATATGTCCATGCTGTATTGCCTTAGTTCCTATTCAGTCCACTTCCTACTATTAAAAGGTGAGTCTGAGCAACAATGTTTTCCATCATCCCTCTGTTACATGGCCCACTGTTTGATCCCAGCCTGCTGACATTACTGTTGGATTTTTTTTACTCTGTACCAGCTGGAAACTGCATAGTGATTATGTGAAACATGTGCACAAGTAAAAAAAAAAACATGATGGTATCCAAGTAAATTGTAGCTGTCGTATTATTGACATGCTACAGAACGTACCTATTATTACAAATGTGGGCCAGAACTCTGAAAAACTGCAAAACTTACAAAAATACATATTTGCTAGATTTCACAGGCTCAAAGATTTGATGCTTAGTATCTTTTTCCAGAATTTCACTTTGGTGTTCTTAAATTAGGCCCTTAGTACAACCAAGCTTCAGGTTATTAATACCCATGTCAAGTCTCCATAACTAATTAGTCAACCTACTAAATATTTTTAAGGTGGAACAAAGCCCCACATGTTTCCCATTTAAGGCCTATGCCTCCTGCACTACCCTAATGTAATTAACTATGATGCTGTTGTGCCTTGGGATAGGTTAAGTGACTCTATATGAACTGTTGTTCAGTTTTGCAGACTCCGCAAAAGAGACTTTAACATATCAGATACTAACAACTGAAACAAGTTCCTCTAGATATAAGTATCATCTCACTTGACAATAAATTTATGCTGGAATTCCTCTGCTGTCTTGTACTTTGTACTCATGTGTGTAAGTAACCATATCACAAAAATGGCTACTATTTAAAAACACTTAAATTGTTCTTTGACAATGTTCACCTGGGTCACGGCTGAAAAAAATTCTACTATGAATCAAGTCATTTATAAGATTAACATAAATAATATTAACCTAAGTTAATGCTACTAATAATAATGAATACATAATATAAAGAAAATATGAATACTAACAATAATCTAGAGGATTATGACTGGATCTCCAGTCATAACCAAGTTATTGTGTGTTCAAAACATGGATGCCGAAAATTCACCTTAAGGCTGAAGCTAATGAGGTGAAGCCTAGCATCTATGTTTTGAACACATAATAAAAAAAATTATGATTGGTGACCTAATCATAATTCTTCATCTGCTATAGATATTGTCAGTCACAGAAAGAAAGAAAAAGTGTGAAAGTGCAAAGTGCTATACCAGCTAAAAGCCAACTTCTTTCAGATTCTTTATTTAGGAATCCTGAACAAATCTAAAGATAATGGGGGTGACAATGGTTCAAAATCAAAGACAGCTTTTAAATCTTGCCCTAAATCACTAGCAAAATGAATAGATCAACAGGTTTTGCATCAACATGCATTTTCTGAACAAGAAGAAGTATGAAATACTAATGATTTAGTACTAGAAAATCAAAACTATGCCAAGGAACAGGGCAAATATGATGCAAAATTAAGGACATTCTGCAAATTCGGGGACAGTTTATAGGTATGGAGAGAAGGCAGAAACAACAGCCTCCTTTGTAGTGCTAATGCCTTTAAAAGCTGTTGAACACTTTGTTCTACCACACTTTCTAAGTGTGCCTGAGTGAATTTCTAACAGCTTTTAAAATATGTTTTACCTTCTGCCACAGTGTCTTGCTGGCCAGCACTGTTAACTGTTGGCCCCCAGTGCAAGACCTGTTCTTAACAGTGCTAAGGTGTCATTAATAAGCTTTTGTTAAGCACCTCCAAGTATTGTTAAATCAGGTCTTATGTTAGGGAAGTGCTTAGGACATTTAGATTGCTCCCAGTTTCAGAGTATAATCATGATTCACCATGCACTACAAATCAATAAAATAAGCATACATTATAAATGCCAATAAAAACTAATATAGAGTGTACAGACCCAGGCTAACCTACCAGGGGCTACATGAGCTGGAGACAGTAGAGCACTATAGGGTGGACAGGGACCTCCTACAGCAAATTGTTGAGCTGTGCCGGCCATACCTCACACACAGAACCAACAGAGGGGAACCCATCCCAGTGGATACCAAGGTATGTGTAGGCTTAGGAATACTAGCCACAGGTACTTTCCAAAGGCCAACTGGGGATATCATGAGGATCTCACATGCATCAGCATTCAGGGTACTCCACCAGTTCCTGGATGTCATGTCAGCACATGCTGGTGAACACATATATTTCCTCAACACCCGTAAGGCATTGACCAGCAATAAGCGTTTCTTCCACCAAATAGCAGAATACCCTGAGGTAGTGGGTCTGATAGACTGCACGGGCATACATATCAAAGCATCACCCAGTGAGCGGGGTAGAGTCTACATAAACTGCAAGGGCTTCCCCTCCATCAACTTCCAGGTCATGTGCGATCCCCAGGGCATTATAATGAATGTGTGTGCTGGCAGCCCTGGAAGCTATTGCGACTCCCACATCTGGCATATGACGCAGCTGTACCAGAGATTTGCCTTTGAGGACATCCCATATGGCCACCTAGTGGGGGATGCTGGTTACACACTGGAGCCATGGCTGATGACACTCATCAGAAATGCACACACACATGAACAAGAACTCCATAATGAGGCACACGCACAGACTAGAATCATAATAGAGTGTGTGTTTGGGATGTTCAAGTCACAGTTCCAGTGCCTGGACATATCCGGTGGAGCCTTGCAGTACTCACCAGCTACATGCACCCAAATTGTCATTGTATGCGCCATGCTACACAATATGATCCTGCGGAAACAGCTGCAGCAGAAACAGCATGAGGCAGGGCCACACAACCCCCCACCACCACCATTGCCAAGGCTTGCACAGGCACAGAGTGACTTGGAGGAAGAACAACCTGAGCCTGCCCCAGTAGGCAGAAGGAGGCATGCCCAGTATGCTCAAGCTTTGGCAAAGAGTTAATGCATAGCACGTACACTGACATGGTAGGAACCCAGGGAATGACACCTCACTCCGACTCGCACATACAGTAAAAAGGATGCCAAACATGACACTACCTGTGCATAACCATGTATAGGGAGTGTACTATGTGCATCCGACATAATCAGCCCTCCAGCACCATCCTCAATACTGGCACAGCCACAAGGTAAGTTACGTTCACTATCAATTGCTGAATATAGTCGTATGTTCTGCTACCTGTATCTATGGTATGGATGTGAGCACGTTAGGGAATCGGGTGGCTGAATGGGATGGCAGGAGATAGTAGACACCTATATCGGCAGCATGAAATCCTTAACAAATACTGGTGTCAACACAGTAGGCAGTACTAGGCAAGGAGACAAAACCCACTGCAAATAATGTGGTGGGCCAAATGTGTGTCCATCGGACACACACACATGCATGTCAGTGAAGCTCACCTACCCAACAACAATCTCAGTCAGCAGGACAGGTGTAGACAAACACAAAGAAAGGCTGTGAAAAGGCCTCTGACTGATGGCTATGGAGAACAACCCCCCTCCAGACCTACACAGACAGAATACAACAGGTCAGGCAGTGGGATGTTAGTTCTGAAGGGTAAGAAGTCTGAAACTGAAATATAGGTCAATAATACTTAATAACTATAGTACACTGATATGCCCCTAGTCTGCATGATAGGTTAGAATACAAAATGAAATGGAGTACCTGAAATACCAGTACAGTCATAGCAAATGTTTACAGTTGTCAGGTGTGCCCCCCCCCCCCAATCCTATGTAGAAATTTAGTAACGTACGTGTAGGTATAATAACAGTGGAGCACAGATTACCTGAGCTGGCCAAAGTAGCAGGATAGATTGGAGCATGTGTACAATATGCAGGGCTCTGTGTGTTAGGTTGTTGTGTGTTGTATATTGTGTGAAAGTTGTCAGCATGTAGGCATGGAGGGTTGTGTCCTGGTGGCCAATGGTCAGTACTGTTGATGACAGGACCAAGTTCTCACAACTGCAGTGAAAAACACAATGCATCCCAGCAAGACACAATCCAGCAGTGATCCATAGTAATTGTTCAGATGTAATATCTGTCACCATCTGAAAGATAGACATGTCATGAATGTGGGCCCAGACATACAAACAGTACACAGGTGGAAATACCCTAGACAGAGATTGTATAAAATGTTACTGTCAAATGGACACACCTTTGGAATTGTACATACAGGTTAGCAGCACATTAGTTGTGTAGTATGGAATACTGATGTAGTCTGGCCAAACACTGGGAGAC
>NC_056731.1:1161442502-1161465002 GCF_019279795.1 Protopterus annectens
TAGTGAGGTCTGCATACTTATGGTGATTGTCGACAGAGTGTTTATCGTGAATATGTACCTTGGCCTGTGTACAGACTGTGGTAGATGTCATTGTTCATGGTCCTGTTCTATCTGATGTTGCATGCTGCTCCATTGTATGGTACCCTATTAGTTTGTAGGGCCAAACCAACACATGTCCCATACCACAGTCAGTCATCAGAATACACTATGTATTGGCCCAGTATATGTAGGGTTAGTGTGTGAGTGGCACATATGAGGATGGTGCTGATCACACAGTCCTTATACTGTAATATTAAGCATGCTTACCATATGTGACTGTGGCTGTGTTCAGATTGGTTGCGGGTATGCACTTTCACACAGGTGTCTGTTACTCCATGCTGTTAAATGCCTGTAGATCCTGCTATATTTGCAGGTACATGTGTATTCCCCTATAAGAAATATAGACCAGTGTTGTGGCAGTCTGGCTGTAGTTTGCACAGTGCTTTGTGACACGTCTAGCAGCTCAGTGTACTTACCCAGAGTGATGTTATGTCCAGATATTTGTCAGCTGTACTGTTGCCGGGCCACCATAACTGCTGTATATTTCTGACAAAGCAGTGGGATGCTGCACAGATGTATGTCACTAACTAGTGTGTAGTATGTGGACTTGTGACCTCTGCCCCTCTGGTTATTATGTGTCAGGACATACAGGAGTGTGTGAATGCATAAACTGTGTGAGCTTATCTATTCCAGTATTTTCATGATATCCCCATTTACATGGCTGTAAACATCCACTTTGTCAGGCTTGGTCCACACGTCTTGCATTAAGGGGTTCTGTGTATACCTCTGGACTGACCAGAGTGTGTCAGACTGTCCACATTTATTGGTCATATCTCTGCTGTATTCCACAGGATCATTACTGTGATATCTGTGGTACTGCACTATGATAATCTTATGTCTGTCAGTAACTGATGGTGTACATGTCAATATCAGATGGGACTTCACACACAACATTTCTGTTAAGAGAACCCCTGTTACAGTAGCAACAGTCTACATTTATACCTGCAATACTTACATCCCCTTGCACTAAAAGGTTGAGACTATTGGTGCTGATGTATGACTCCGCTACATGTTATGGAGTACCACACGGTTTCATCCTGGGACCTCTCCTGTTTGGTATCTACTTCTCTGAAGTACAGGCTAACACAGAAGGCCTCTGGCTAATGAAGTTCACAGATGACTGCAAACTAGGAGCCATAGTCAAGTCCCCAAATGATGTTGACATTCTACAGAAGGGCCTCACTGAGACAGGTGCCTGGTGTCAGAGCTATGGCCTCAAGCTCAATGCCAAAAAGTGCAGTGTCATCCCCTTAGGTAAAAACAATGTACCCATGAACTACCACATAGGCAGCAATCTACTTAACACCGAATGCGTGATAAGAGACCTTGAGACCCAGGTAGACAGTAGTCTTCCCTTTGATAGCCACATCGCCACAGTAGTCAGGAAGTCCTTCTACATGGCACACCTCATCATAAGAGGGTTCTTATCCAGGAAAAAAGAGGTCATTGTTCCCCTCTACTCGTCACTCATTAGACCCATTATAGAGTACAACACTCCTTTTGGAATGTACCTCACAAGACATCTGCAGCAGCTGGAAATACCACAGAAGTACCTCACAAAGAGGATTACTGGCCTGAAACAAATGCCCTACACTGACCGCCTCAAAAAACTCCAGCTTTACTCCGTACCATATCGCCTACTCTGAGGTGATCTCTGCCTAACATATAAAGCTATGTCAAACCCAGAGCTGTTGGACATGCTACACCTAAAGAAATCCCAATCCCTCTGAGCTACATGCTATTTTCACCACAATAAATAGGACATGCTGGAGAGATAGATTCCTGTCCCAGAGACTTCCTATACTCTGGAACAAGCTATCCATCTATGTCAAGCAAAGTTCTTCATTAGCACTCTTCAAGAAAAATCTTGATGAGTGGATGGGAAATAGGAAATTCACCCCAGGGATCACTTCTGTGTCTCTGCTGGACAGTGGCATAGGAAAATAACTTTCTTGGGTGGCGTAAGCTATGGAACCTTGCTGGCTAGGCTTACTTAGGCCCTTACCTACCTATGAACCTATGAACCTATATATATATATATATATATATATATATATATATATATATATATATATACACACACATACATACATATATGAATATACACACACACACACACACACACACACACACACACACACACACACACACACACACACACACACACATATATATATATATACACATATATAATTTTTGTATATATATATATATATGTATATATATGTATATATAGATATATATATATATATATAGATATATACACATATATAGACATATTAATATATATATATATATATATATATATATACACACATATATATATATATATATATATATATATATATATATATATACACATACATATATATATATATATATATATATATATATATATATATATATATATATATTTATGTATACAGCTAGATCTATATATGACCATATATATATAAAACGCAATATACAAATGTATATAAATACATATATAGGAATATATATGTGTATGTATGGATTCACTTCATACTCTCGAAATAGAATTTCAGTTTTTCGAGACCATGAAATCGAAACCACACAACACCGAAACACCAAAACCGCGAAGCCCTAGACTGCGAAATTCAAAACACCTAAAACACAGCACACACCAGATCACACATATACTACAACACCCACGTCAGAACATAAACAAACAAAACAACACACATCCACAAACCTACAACACAAATAAGCAAGAGGGGCAAGTCCCCCTGCACCCCCCATGTGGGGGGCTGTACCCCCCACACCCCCTACTTATATATACTAACTCAGAGATTGCAAAAACAGTAAATAAAAGCAAACTCACACGCACACACACACACACACACACATATATACACACACACACATTCTACAGTTCATCACACACACATCACACATATCAGGACACTCAAATACACTCAAACTCCCACCCAAAACCCTTACAAAACACTCACTTACCTGACATAACACCTAAATCCACACACGGCCAGGCACACCATCTACATACAATCCCAGACATTATGTAGCATAAAGCCATAACCATGAATTTGAGATTTTCATTTTCATGATTATACACTTTCGTTATTTTCAAACTTTGACTTTATAATCTCAAGATACTGAAATTCGACATTTCATTATTTTGAGATTATAAAGTGTTTCTGTATGTACATGTACACATATATCCTCATATGTATATCTATATATCCATATCCTTGTTATGTGTGAACATGACTGCTGTATATACCTTCCCAGATGTATCTCACTGTATTTATCTGATGTGTGTATATTTAGATATAACAACATACGTGATTCAACAGTAATATCACTAACAAGTACTACACAATTATAGAAGTCATAGCAGTTGTTCAATACTATTCAGTATGTGTACTGACAGATATATTGGAAAAAACAACTGTCTTCACAGCTGTGATAGCTTAGTGGTTAACTGCTGTGACTGTAGTGCACAGGGTCCTAGATCAAAGACCTGCAAGTGCTGTTTATTTTGTTGCTGGGCAGAACAAGGGCTGTTGGATACAGAGTGATTAAGGCAGTTTTGAGCAACTTTAAGCGGGTTTGCTTGGGTTTGCGCAACCGTAAGCTCTGCTAACATATGGTTAAACAAAAAGGGCACTTACACCCTTTCAGCTTCACTTACCAGTGAGCAAATCTGATTAGCATTTATATTGCAGCAATGTTGACACCTGCTAAGCATGGCTCAGCCCTGGTAACCAGTGCTCACATTCTGGTTTGATAAAATAGCAGGATAATGACATCTCTAATATGTGTATTTTATTCCATGTACATAACATGTGTCTATGTGCTGTCATTACAATTCCAAGGGATGTGAGTCTAATGTCTGGGACACCTGGGCATATATACTCTTTTCCATTTTAATGTGTTTCATACATGGGTAGTATCCCAGGTTATATACAGTCATACTGGCATGTAGTGTATAATTACCTTACTACTGTTGACAGTGCATTCTCAAGTAAGAGTAGATTGAAGATTGTAGTCATGGAACCTAACACCCTACATGCAAAGATGGACTCTGAGTCCTGACTATCATGTTTTTAGTGTGTGAGCTGTGTCATTAAGTATTTGCTTCTGGATATTGATCTGATGTGGATATTAACTGTAAACTACTGTGTGTATAGGACATGTCATTGAGGGCTGCTGTCATGTAGTAATGGCATACCTATCAGTGTCAGACATCTGTTAACACAGTCATCCTACTGCATAACCAGTTGGCTAGCTGATGTCTGTCTGTCCTCTGTACAGATGTGCAGATATCAGGACTCCATCTTGGCTGCATACAGGCAATATAGGCTTGAGTGACACTGACATGTCTGCCCAGCTATGTTATGAATGCCACAGCTAGGAATCCCCACCCTGTATGCACCACATGCCATGGAGATACCTCAACTGCACTAGCACAGTCAACAGAACATGCTTGGGTACAGGTCTCCAAGACAGACACTGACCATGTTATGTAATACATGTTGCATACATGTCAACTGAAGCACCTCACTGGCCCTCTGCAAGAGGCAACCAGATGATTGGATGTTGCATGTAACTCTCACCCTGAGGATCACACCTATGGTATCTGTTGATAGATGGCCTGCTGGCACATGGCAAGTGGCATGATACCACTGTAGACACATCCTCTACACTTCCCATCTCTCCATGGACAATAGCCTGGTACACACCTATGAACACCTGCACCGATGGACCCAAGTACTGACAAATGTGTACGTGTGCATTACTGAGAATAACAGTGTCTGTGTGTTTGTAGACCTGTAGTTGATTATACCCTGAGGCTCGTCACACCCACCACACATACCCCCATTGCCATAGTCAGATGTAGCTGCTGCTGTACCAGACATTACATGTACCTTGTTACACTTTCACCCTAAGGGCTATCTGGGGCTTACAATACCAGCACAACACTGTTGTACAAATGGGTTGATAGGCATGGAATACCTTCTGAGTTTTGGCAAGTGTGTGTGTATGTGTGCATGTGTGTATATTTGTAGGATACAGCATTCTGAGGCCACATTCTCTTAATACAATATTCCTTGCCACGCAGTATTAGGGGATAGTGATGTTGCTGACTGTAGTAGAGCCATGACAGTGCATCACCCTACTATCCCTGTGGCATGTGCATTAGATGCATATCCCTGTAGTAGCACTCTTGGGATAGACAAGGGGTTGTATTGCAGTCCTGGTCAATGTGTGATGGTGGGTATGTCAGAGTATTATCATGGGTTTCAGTGTGTACAATATCCACTGTGGAGTGTGGGTGCTGGGTATACAGTCTTTACACCATGGTACCCCTATACATGTCCCATGCTCCACTGTATAGGGACCACTGTCACCATCAACCATACAGGTAACTGATAACACTATCCAGCCCAGTTATGCATGTGCTGTGTGCAACTTATCTGTAACAGAATGAACACACTGACAAGGTAGTTAGCACTGATAAGCCCAGGTCTCTCAGATGTGTGTATGACTGTTATGTGTTTGTCAATGTGTATATGACAGTATGTCACACTATGTATTGTCCATAAACAGCCAGTATATCCCCCTTTACCATACTGTACAGGCCTGGGGATGTTCTTCACGTAACATGTAACCTGGAACACAGCTCATCCTAAAAGCTGTGTGGAGGGTGCAATTAAGGCCACACACATCAGTAGCACTACATACCTAGGTAGGGGTTCTAGTCCCAGTGTTGCGAAGTAAGAGTGTGTGTGTATGTGAGGGAATCTACTTCTGTTTGCAGAATATACATGTCCCAGTAGGTCATCTTTTTGAGAACTGCATGGCAAATGCTAACATTTCACAGGTATCATCCTGTGGAAATACATTTCATCACAACTAGTGGTAGATGTGTAAATGTCCTCTTCCCCATTGTATAGGTGTACAGCGATACTGGGGTTGGTATATATATAGCTGGGTGTGGCTCTTGTGGACACAGCCACCATCATTGCAGTTACTGTTGAGTGTATATCCCCACTAAACTGGCTGTAATACTGTACAGTTCATGTTAACAGGTTACGTAGTTGTCTATCACACTACCTGCAGTTCCACAGCACTTCACACCCTCCAAAGGGTAGGTCTGTGCCACCCACACCAGCACACTATGTTTACCGAGTTGAGGATTGCACTAAATTGGGAAAGGGGACATATACCCTGCCAATACCATTGTCAATGACATTAAACTAGCAGACTGCTTATTTCCCAATGTGTTGTTGTGCCTATTCTGTCTTTGTGGAATTACATAGGCTAAAATGGGTTCCTTGCACAGATGCATACATCCATGTGTATAGTATTCTCTGTGCATTGCATCAACACCAAAGCCTCTGTGTGTGTTATGCACAAACATGTGGTGTGTACCACCTAGTACACTTACCATTGTCCACTGTAGAAGGGCTGCTGACATCAGCCACCATGGACTCACCTGTATACACCCCCAGTCCTACCAGCCATGTGGCACATACAGTAACTGTTATACAGACCTGTGACATGTGTTCACCTGTACCCAGGATATGGCACAGACAAGGTGTCACCACAGTGCCATACCCTTTGTAGGATACAACAGCAGACCATCATGCTGCTGACACATGGATACCTACAACACAAATTAAATACACTATGGAGACCACAGTCACTCAGTGTTAATAACAGCTATAATGCATCATGGCTGGACAGCTACACTTCCTGATATGTAAGCATTAAACTTTACTGCTGAGAACATGTTACACAGCATTACATTGGTACACCATAGTACAGTCACCCTGGGCATCAGAACCATATTAGCCTATCCCTGCATCAATGCTATGGATGATGGTGGTGTGGCACAGGTATCATCATATGCACAGGGTGTGTTTTTGGTTTGCCAGAAACCTAGGCTAAGCCAAACTTTTGACACCATGTGTGTGAGTGAGGAGGTTTAATTATTAATCGGGCTGTTGTGATGTGGTGTGTGTAGGTATGGGGCTGCCCTAGTTGTGTTAGTAATGTGTGTGTGTGTCTGTGCATGCACACAGTTCTGCCATGTGGCTGCCCTATACAGGGGTTTGTTGGATAGCTGCAGACCGTATCTGGCAAGGTGTGCAGTTCATTGTCTCTGGCCATGAACACGAGAACTGTGCCTGCCAGGGGATCCATCGGCACCACCAGGTATAAGTCATGATATGGTACTCTCCCCTGATGATGACATATGTCTCCTGGATCTGAGTCCCTCTTGGGACTGGCCAGGGCCACTTGGCCGGCTGTGGTGTGGTGTGGATAGTGCCCCACTGCAGTACTGGGGCTGGTACTGCCACTATGGGAACAGCTCTGTGTTCTGGCAGATCCATGTCGACCTCAAACTGTTGGTGTTGCTGGCCTACGTCCATGTGGCTGTCGCACTACTCCCACCATATGCTTGAGAACAGACATTCCACAGTCGAGGATTCCCACCATCTCACCCAACCATTTATCCATGACCTCTGAAAAATAATGGAGGGCACCTGCAAGATCATGGATGTTGTCAGTAACAGCTGAATGAGTAGCCCTCTGCAGCCTCAGAGCCTGTCTGGTGTACCATTCCATATGTGCCTGTGCCTCCATGATGGCCTGATGTATGCATCTGGTGGCACCAGATGCAGCACTTCTGCCAGGAGCATGATGACCAGCAGCCCCCCGATGAGCACCCCTGTACACCTGCCTATGTGGTACCCCACCGGACATCTGGCTATGTCTGCTGTGTCTAGACACACATGCCATAGATACCACACTGTCCTGTCCCATGCCACCAACCACCAACTGTCCCTTAGCTATGGCCACAGGTAATGGGGTATGTATAGGCAATGTGACTGTGTGCGGGGATGGGGTGGATAACAGTGGGATGTCAAATGATGACACAGCTTCAGCCCCTGACAACCTATCATCATTTCCAGTGTTTGCATGGACACCAGCATCAGATTGCCTGCAGGAGGGACCCTGACCCACCTCTCTACCTGTGAGAGGAAAACAAAAAATGCACTTTAAGACTTGTACATCATTGCTTAACAGTACACACACACACACACACACACACACACACACACACACACACACACACACACACACACACACACACACACACACACACACACACACACACACACACACACACACACACACACACACACACACACACACACACACACTGACATTCCACCATACTACTTACCTGTCCCTGAGTTTACAGAATGTCCCTAGTTTTTTCTCTTATTTATTTTCCCCATCCTGCATCAGTCTTGAATAATTACAGTCAATAATACCAATCATTAATGTATCATTCTTCTAATTGCTCAGAAAAGTGATCACAAAACATGACCTGCTACTCCATTAACTCTTTAACCTGATTGGAGTTATTTTTTCAAAAATTCCCTGATGTCATCAAGTGTTCACCCTGGTTTTGTCCAGACATCTTGAGCATGGCCCCCATATGTTATGGGCTACTACAGTCAGTCAATAATGTCATGCACTGGAGTTTCATATTTAACTATTGTTCAGTAGATGCAAGATCAGTTGCTCTATTAACTTTTTATGTGGACTACAGTAATATTTGGAAACACGCTCTCATGTTGTCTAGTAATTCCCAAATGCATCTTTTGTGCTGCATACTTGGGTATTCTTTCACCTTTCTGCTGAATGCAAATAAAAAATGTATCACTGGTGTCTAGTTTTCCCTCCTAATGTCTTTTTCATGCTGCAGACTTTATTATTCTATCAGCTTTCCTGTGATTACATTTCAGAAAAGTATTCTTGGTGTCTAATGTGTCTGTCCATGTCCATCTACTACACGATTTCTAAGAGAAGTTGAGAGGTATGAACAACCCCACACTCACACATGTGCATACATGGACATACACATATACACACATGCATTCTATATACATCAACCCCCCTCCACTCCACCAGATAGCACTTACAGACAAATTCATCACCCGACACACACACACACACACACACACACACACACACACACACACACACACACACACACACACACACACACACACACACACACACACTTACAGGTGAGGTTGCACAAAGATATTACACACAGACCTCTCATTACCCATCTGTCAACATGCATGACATATGGCACTCAACAGCATGCAGTGGAGCTATAGTCAATCCCTGTTACCAACATTATACATCTCTGTGATGCATGGGTTGTGTTAGTAGATGATGCCTCTTCCCCTGGAACACACTGCACCCATGTACACAGTATTGCTATGCACCTGTTTGGTACCCTTGCATGTACTGTGCACCATACCTCACAGGGTACACACCATTGCTGAATGTGTATATGTGTGTCAGTTATGTTTGTTCTGCTGCTCACAGCCCCTATGTGTTTGTTTAACACATACCTGGGATGATATGTGGACAGATGTCATTTGTGAATGCCTGATGTCTGATTTACAGATCTCATCATCAGTGGTGCATGTATGGCCAATAAAATACAATTACACTGACAACCTTCAAGCATTACCATGGCTATGGGGAATGTACACACCCTTATTGATATGGCACCCTCTTCCCTGATATGACATGGGGCCACATTACTGCATATGTTAAAATTACACAAACTGATATGTGACATATGACCTGTGTAATCAAATGCAGTATCAAACAAATGTGTTAGTTGCGCAGATGCTGATTGAGGTGCACACCCTTATCGTGATGGTTTGTTGCACTAACTGTTATGTGTACTACAGCAGTCACTATTCCTGGAAGGGGTATACTAGCAATGGCCATCTGCATTTGCCAGTATTTGGTCACTCTGCCTTACACATGTCTCTCAACTCTGCATGATTGCAAGGACAACTCATGCACAGCCCTTGGCGGTCATACAGCGCCATCACTATTGCTGTGGAGTCAGGCTTATGTCTGTCATAATTCATTACCTTGACTGTGTGCAGATATCGCCATTCTTAGCAAGCTTTGGATCTCTGCTTCAGTGCACTGTTGTGTTTCAGGATGACACCCCCCACCCCACCCTCAGCCTTTTTGCAGATGCTTGACAACTATGGCCTACACATGTGTCATTTTGCAGTATCCCAAACTCTGAACACCATGTGTGTCAGCCTAGTCCCTGCTAATGAATGGAAACATACAGATGTACACTGGCACCAGCAAGGTACAGATGGGGATGGTGGGCCTGAGGTGGGGTGAGGTGCTGGTTGTGCAGCACATGTATCTTAATTGATACTGTCTGTAGGCTTCCAACTTGGTCTTGGTACACCAGTACACATTGCAATGCATGCCTTTGGGAGACATTTGCTGTTATGCATACACTACCTGTAGAGAGCCCTGGCTAATGTTTCCTGTGGTACAACTGTCCCATCTGATTACCCTAACCCATGGGCCACACTTATGCAGAGCCCAGGCAATTGCTGACACAGGTACTGCACAGCCAGTACTTGCTAGACATTCCTGCAACTCCATCAGTGTTGTGGCATGTTACTAGGCAGCCTGCATGACCAATTTGCAACATGTGTCGTCATCTGTCTTGGATGGCCATCTGTTTATTTTCTACATTAATCCTGTCCCATACATCCTCGCCACATACATGACTGTCTGCACTGTTTGCCATGGTGTATGCAATGGTGAGGTAAGGCTACATGTCCAACTCCTGGGGGCTACCTGTTGGGTGTGGGATTCATTCCATGGCTTGTAAGACATGCATAAGCCACAGCTGCCTCTGTTGCAGGTAAGTGGGCACATTTGATGGCTAAATGGCTTGGACAGCAGACCATTTCTTGGTGTGACATTGAGGACCTGTACTTGCTAGATGGTCCATACTCATGAAGAGTGCATGCTGTCAGTACCTCAAAAGCTGCTTCCACAATATGTTATTTGGAGTGTATGCACACATATGCTTCCAGTGTTTGTGAAGGGATGTATTCCCCATATTTGCTGCCCTAACATAGGATTACATATTACACATTAATTGCTCATGTTAGGACCACATTACAGGTTGTAAGGGTTGTGAAATACAGTATTGTAATATGCCGTAGTGTAGATCTGTAACAGTTGCCATTGTAATAGTAGTATATACACTGGTGTAGCACTGTATAAAGGTGATGTTTCAGACATGTCCCTACTGTAGGCCATTTGTCCCACCATTATGTTCATCTCTGTGCACACATCTTGCAATGACAGGTTGTTAGCAATATTGCAGGACTCTTACATACCCTTCAGCTACACCACCATGGTGACAACTGTGATGCAGTGCAGTTAACAGCAACAATAAGTGAACATGTACAGCATGCATTATAGGTAGGTGTATTAAATATGTGCATGGAATATATCATGGCCATAACATGACTGGTGTATTGGCAAATCTGAACAAACACCATACTCACCAGCTAGAGGCTGCTGCCCTGGAGGTATACCAGAGGGACCTATATAGTTTTGTGAGAGATGTGATGTCAGTATGTCAGTCACCTGTGACATTGGTACAGGGTGGGAACAGCATTACAGTACATCAAAAGTACAAACCCACAATACTACAGATTATGCACATCTGTTTAATACTACAACGCAGCAACAGACTATATATATTTCATCTCACATCTGCATGATTAAACTCTACAGATCCAGATGGATAGACCACAGTGGTCTACTGATGTGCCTTTTGGCCTTACCTGCATGGTCTTCAGCTATTGTGTGGGTAGCACCCACCTCCACTATGCTCTCCGCCGGGTTTTGTGTTTGTGGGTGGGCAGGTGCCCTGGGGGGCTGGATGGCATGACCTCCATGGCAAGCTGGTCCCTCCTAACTGCAGCAGCACGCTGACGGGCATGGTGGAGTAGATCATTGCACTGATGTCAGACCTGTTCATAACTGCAGTCATGCAGGCCGACATCATTTACCCTATGGACAAGATCATTCCACAGGGAGGTCCTCTCCTGCAAATCATGGACTGTACGTGCAAACAGGGTGTGGTAGTGCTGCACCAGGTATGTAATGATGACATCATTCTCCTGGGGTGTGTAGATCGGTAGTCTCTGCCTGAAAGACATAAAGAGGAAAACAGGTGAGGACCTCATACTGCAAGGATATAATAGTTGTTAATACGCATCTCTGTCACACCCCCCCCCCCCACCATATCTGCAACAACAATTTGATCACACAACTCAACGGGTATGTCTACAGCAGACCTACATCGTATTGTACAACAATTTGTGCAATGTGCTGGTAGCCATGTTCCATGTTGAAACACTATCATTGGTGGCCTGTTATGAACAATATCACCTGCATGCCATTGTAATGGTCACTATGGTTCCATATATGCATGTGTTCTGTTTGCTATGTGACTGCTGCACAGCTGTTGTTTGTGTTAATGGGGATATCTATGCATGCTGTTAGACATAATCCTGGAATGTGTGGACTATTACTACCCACATATGTTCTATAACAGTGACACAATAGCATGTTTGGGAAGACATTTGCCAGCAGAACCACCTCTCCCACTTCATCTGGCCATATTAACAGACCACATAACATCTGGGACCCACCCTGGGACCTCATCATCTACTGGTCCTGCACTTCCTTCAGGTGGAACCACCTCAGTGGATGGTGTTCGCTTCCACCCTGGGAGCATACACAGACAGGATACTGTCACCCAAAGTCAGGTCCAGGGTCTTGTGCATAGGGAGCTCCACAGAGACTTGGGAGATGTGCTACACCACCCTGAGGCTCTCAGTACACAATCACAGGATCTGCATGCTCCTCCTGCTGAGCCCCCATCCCAGGCACCTTCAGGGCCATGAAGATGCAATTGTGACTGCCTGTGGATGGGGACCTTGGTCCCATTGTTTCCATATGGTGGCTCATGGGCTTCCAGATTCCAAACAACACTCCCCTTCCAAGGTGTTTTCTCACCACGTGTCATATACTGCTCCTGTATGCTGTCCTGTCTGCCTTCCAACCCAACCTACTACCCCAAATATACCTACTAGCCTTCGCCAAAATACCAATCTCACCTTCACAAACAAGGGCAATGTGTTCCCAACATGGATTTCACACATGCATAACTGTCCATTTTGTACTGACTTACTGCTTACTGCTGTATAAATATATATATATATATATATATATATATATATATATATATATATATATATATAGGTCTATAATAGAACACGAAACATTCAAAATGTCGAGTGTTCTAATATCAAACCCTAGTAATCGATAAAAAAAAATCGAAAATTCGCAACAGGGAAAAAATTCCTGTTCCAAAACAATTACACACAACACAAGCACACCAAACAAGCAGCAATCCACACACATACACCTAAACTCTTACACCTAACCCTACACTAAACTATACATACACGACTAATTATCCACTTACCTTAACCCAAACCCTAACCCCAAGGTCCATCACTATCGCAAAGTCACCTCACCCATGCCCTAACCCTAACTCACCTAACCCGTCCTAACCCACACGTCCACACAATCACACACTTACCTGACCCGTGCCCTAACCCTAACTCACCTAACCTGCCCTAACCCACACGTCCACACACTCACACACTTACCTGAACCTGACCCGTAACTTTCCACCAGAGTGCTGAAGATACCAAAGCAACAGAAACGGACAGCCAAATTCTTTACCTAGGAAAGAATTCGGTTTCCTGTTTCTTCGATATTTTCACTGAAAACGGGTTGATATTAGAACACTCAACATTTCTAATGTTCGGTGTTTTAATATAGCCCCTATATATATATATATATATATATATATATATATATATATATATATATATATATATATATATATATATATATATATACACACACACACACATATATATATATATATATATATATATATATATATATATATATATATATGTGTGTGTGTGCGTATTGATATGTGTGATGTTCTCTCACAGATATCGTGCAGCGCAGTCATTCAACAGTAAGGGACACGTATTTATATTTATATATATATATATATATATATATGTGTGTGTGTGTGTGTGTGTGTGTGTGTGTGTGTGTGTGTGTGTGTGTGTTTGTGTGTGTGAGTGTTTGTATATATGTCGACATACACGTATTTTATATATGTATATATATATATATCTATATATATATATATATATATATATATATATATATATATATATATATATGTACAGATACATATTTTGAGTTGTATATATATATATTTATATATATATGTATGTATATAAATATAGGTTCATATGTAGGTAGTAGGCTATCGGCCCAAGGGCCTAAATAAGCCTAGCCAATGAAGTTCCCTGGCTTACGCCAACCCAAGAAAGTTAATTTCCTGTGCCCCTGTCGAGCAGAGCCACAGAAGTGATCCCCAGAGTGTATTTCCTATTTCCCATCCACTCATCAAGATTTTTCTTCAAGAGTGTTAATGAGGAACTTTGCTTGACGTAGATGGGTAGCCTGTTCCAGAGTATGGGAATCTATCCCTCCAGCAAGTCCTGTTTATTGTGGTGACAAGGTTTAGGTCCCTAGAGCATGTAGCTTGGAGGGATTGGGATTTCTTTAGGTGTAGCATGTCCAACAGCTCTGGGTTTGACATAGCTTTATGTGTTAGGCAGAGATCACTTTGGAGTAGGAGATATGATACAGAGTAAAGATGGAGTTTTTTTAGATGATCAGTATAGGGCATCTGTTTGAGGCCAGTAATTCTCTTTGTGAGGTACTTTTGTGGCCTTTCCAGCTGCTGAAGATGTCTTGTGTGGTACATTCCAAAAGGGGTGTTGTTGAGTAGAGGGGAACAATGACCTCTTTTTTCCTGGATGAGAACCCTTTTGTGATGAGGTGTGACATGTAGAAGGATTTCCTGACTACTGTGGCAATGTTATTATCAAAGGAGAGACTACTGTCCACCTGGGTCCCAAGGTCTCTTATCACACATTCAGTGTTAAGAAGACTGCTACATATGTGGTAGTTCATGGGTACAGAGTTTTTATCAAAGGGGATAACAATGCGTTTTTTGACATTGAGCTTGAGGCCATGGCTCTGACATGAGGCATTTGTCTCACTGAGGCCCCTCTGTAGGATGTCCACATCATTTGAGGACTCAACTATAGCTCCTAGTTTGCAGTCATCTGTGAACTTTGTTAGCCAGAGGCCTTCTGTGTTAGCCTGTACTTCAGAGAAGTAGATACCAAACAGGAGTGGTCCCAGGACTGAACCCTGTGGTACTTCTCACTGGTTTGAAGTCAGATTTGGTGTCTGCAACTTCTACAGTGTGGGTTCTGTCAGTGAGCCAGTTGGCAACTCATGCTGTGACATAGGGATTTATACCTAGTTTTTTGAGTTTAGCTATAATTTCAGAATGGGGGATGGTATCGAAAGCCTTGGCGAGGTCAAGATAGGCTGTGTGAATCACCTTACCCTCGTCTACGGCTTTGGAGACTGCCTCAAAGAAGTCGACCAGGTTCAGGAGGCAAGATCTGCCTTTCACAAACTTCAACTGGGTGGGGTCCAGAGTTTGGAGGTCACCAATGTCTTTGTTTAAGAATTCCATGATGATACGTTCCATGGCCTTGCAGACCAGGCTCATCAGGCTAATAGGGTGATAGTTCCTGGGATCAGTGGTGGCTCCCCCTTTGTGGAATGGGATAACTGTTGCTGTGTGCCATTTAGTGGGCACAAAGCCTGATGTGAGGCTATGATTGAACATGGTGCTTTGGTGGGGGACCAGTTCATTCTGAAGTTCATGTAAAATGCAGACTGGGATGTTGTCCAGTCCCATGGATGCTGTGTTTTTGGCTTTAGAGAGTGCTGCTTTTACCTGTGATGTTGTGATTACAGGGACACTGCATTCTTCCTGTATAGATATGGGCCCTTTAGGGGGTGACAGGGGGGTAAAGTTAGCACTGAACCTATCTGCCAGGATGTTGGCAATATCAGTTGGTTCTGTAATTTTTGTGCCATTGTGCTGTAATTCAGAGCAGATCTGGGTGTTGCCATTGAGATTCTTTAAATAGCTATAGGATGCTTTGTGGTTGTTCTTAGAATCAGTGCAATCATGTTTTCATAGCTAGCTTCGGAGGATCTTATAAGGGATCTCAGGTTCTTGCTGAGGCTGACCAGTGAGCTCCTCCACTCATGGGATTTTACTCTCTTCTGCAACAATTTCTTCCTTCTGTTGTAGAGTTTGTTTATGGCAGGGGACCACCAGATTGGCTTCCTTTTTTTGGAGGATAGCGCCTTGGTTCTGTTTGGGATAGCAGGATCCATACACTCGTGTAATTGCTTATAGATTGCATTTGTGTAGGATTCAGCAGTCATAACTGTATTGTCCATCTGCATGGATGTCATGAAGTTCAACACTTCTGTCTTAAGAAGCATGAAGCTGGCTTTGGAGAAATTTTTTACCATGGTTTCCTTAATGGGGGAGTGGAGGCGGGATATGAATATCTAGGGTGATTAGCTTATGGTCGGATCTGACCACCAAGGAGTTGACTTCAGGTGTGGAACACCGGTCACTCATGTTGGTAATGACTAGGTCTAGGATATTGTTGCCCCTGGTGGGGGTGTGGATAAGTTGATCCAGGGCATTGGAATTTATGAATTCCAGAAAACGCTGAGTGAAGGAGTTGGTAAATGAGTAGTTTTCCCAGTTAATGGTGGGGTAGTTGAAATCACCCAATATTAGGGTGTTTGGTTGAACAATAACATTTTCCAGTATATCAAGAAAAAATGAGTGGGAATCCTGGGGCATGGTGGGGGATCTGTAGCAAGTTACAATTTGGATTGCTGTTTGGCCCAGAGTTAGTTGCACTTGGATAACTTCAGCTGCATTATGATGAGCAACTATCCTGGAGGTGTGGGTATCCTTAATGAATATGGACACACCTCTGCCTTTGGTGTTCCGGTCCAGGTCAGATGGCCGAAAAGTGTGGTATGAGTTATAGCCTGGTAATGCAGAGGTGCTCTCTGGAACCTTGAACCAGGTCTCAGTCACTGCACAGACATCGATGTTCTCATTTTAAGGAGTGCCTCGAGTGAGTGCATTTTGAGATTTAGACTTCTAGCATTGAGTAGCATTACCCTCAGTTCTTGCTTGCCTGTTCCTGTTATGGTGGTTAATTTGTCATTTGAACCTTGCCTAAAAAAGGCACTGAAGGGGCAGCAAGAGCCTTTGCCAGTATCCGGAATCCCAGGGGTGACAGGTGCAGGCTATCTCTGGCAAAGCATCATGGTCTGTAGACCATGTTGTCCCAGGCAGACAGATACTGGATCCCCTTAGAATGACACCAGAAGCTTAATATATATATATATATATATATATATATATATATATACATATATATATATATATATATATATATATATATATATATATATATATATATATATGTGTGTGTGTCTGGCTGTGTGTGTGTGTTTGTGTGTGTGTGTGTGTGTATCTGTATATCTGTAGACACACATGTATGTATATATATATATATATATATATATATATATATATATATATATACACACACACACATATTAGATATATTTATTTATTTATTTATTTTATTTTACATTTGTTGACCGGGCTAGTCTAACTGGAATTGAGTCCATTTTCAGTAGAGGCCCGGGGAGAAAAGCTCCAAGCATAGACAGTAAAACACAGGTTAACAATATATAACTAGGCCATGTAAGAAAACAGTACAGTGGTAGCATTAGTTAAAAGCAAATATATAGTAATGTAATTATAGAATATAGACATTATGCTAAAAGTTTATTTTTAGGTAAAGAATGGCAGCTGTACTAAACACAAAGAGGGTATGAGCACAACAGAGTAAAGTCCTTATAATTTTTCCTCTTACTATGAAAAAAGGAAGCATGATTTGGAGGCCTAAGTTAGAGGCCTAAGATAGAGGGGTGGGGAAAAGGGTATAAGTAGGAGGGGAAATAGATTTCAGTCTGGGTTAGCACAGGGACAAAGCCACTGAGTTTTAAGATGTTCTTTAATATGTTTTTTGAATAGAGAAGTAGAAGGTAGGTTAGATAGTTCAGGAGGGAGCTGATTCCAGTTTTTACCTGAAGTGTTTGTGAAAAGTGAGTCACCAGCTTTATTATTAGATTTAATCAAGGAGACCAGGAGTTTATTAGCAGAACGTAGGGTAGCTAGAATTTTGTATGGTGAAATCAGATTAGTGAGGATAGGGACATTATTGGGGTGATGTAGGATCTTTTGAGTGATAAGTAACTACTGATAGAGTATGTGGTTCTGCAATTCTAGCCATCCTAGTTGTTTGAGGTTAAGACAGTGGTGAGTTTTAAAGGGTGTACATGTAATGAATCTAGCTATGCTATTATAACAGGTAGAAAGTTTGGAGATGTTATTCTTAGATAGGTTAGTGTATATATAGCAGAGGCATAGAAAAGAGTAGAAATGAGGTGGGTCTGGGCAATAGTTTTCCTGGCTATGGGGTAAGGAAGGGTTTGATTCTATAGAGAGTACCAAGTTTTTTGTTAACAGATTTTATGGTGGCGTTGATATGGTGATCATAGTTAAGACAATTGTCAATTGTAACCCCTAGTAGGCGGGTGGTAGTATCTGGGGTAATGTTAGTACCATTGTTAGAGGTTATAGAGAAGAATGATGTGGAAGATTTTTGAGTCGGGGTAAAAAGCAGTAATTTAGTTTTTTTGGGATTAAGGAGGAGGCAATGTTTCATAAACCAGTTTTCCACATTTTGGAACACGGTTTGGGTGAGGGACTGGAGGGTGGCTATGTTCTTAGCAGTACAGATTAAGGTTGAGTCATCTGCATATTGAATGCAGGTGGCTTGAGGTATGTCCATGTGGAGGTCGTTAATAAATAAGGAGAAAAGAAGGGGACCTAAGATAGAGCCTTGTGGGACTCCAATATTTACTGGGAGTAATGAAGACAGATTGTTATCCCAAAGTACTGCTTGCTTTCTGTTTTGAAGATAACACCTAAACCATTGTAATGCTAGTGGATCAAGAGAATGGTATTTTAGTTTGTCTAGAAGTAAGTTATGGTTAACCATATCAAAGGCTTTTGACAGGTCAATAAATAGTGCAGAGGAAAATGAGTTATTGTTACAATTTTTATTTATAGTCAGTGAAGGATAAAAGGGCAGTTGTTGTGCTGTGAAATGGTCTAAAGCCATGTTGGCAGTTGGCTAGTTGGTTATTTTGTAGAAGGTGGTTGAGTAGTTGTTTATGAATATATTTTTCCATTATTTTAGCTAATGGGGAGAGTAAGGCAATAGGGTGAAAGTTTGAAAGCTCTATAGAAGATCCACCTTTGTGTAGTGGGATAATGTGAGATACTTTCCAAATAGTAGGGATTTTGCCTTCAGAGATAGTTCTGTTAATGAGTATAGATATGGGGTAATGAATAGCTTTTGCGGCAATTTGTAGGTATTCAGATGGGAGTCGGTCCGCAGATGGGGTGCAGGGTTTAAGTTTTTAAGCAGTTTAAGAATAAGAGATGTAGAAATAGGTTGTATATGAAAGGTAGGAGATGTTGTCTTGGTGGTGTGTGGTGGGGAAGCAGTAGGTGGGGGTACAGAATTGGCTATGGTTTCAATGGCTTCTGTAAAGTATTTATTAAAGGCATCAGGGGATCTGGTTGAAATTAGTATGGTTGAAACCTAATGGAGCAGGAGTAGTTGAGTGTCCTGGTTGAAGAAGTTTGTTTATCCCTGACCAAAATTTTTGTGGTGTTTGTTGATTAGTTTGTTGGAGGTGTAGGTAGTAGTCTTTTTTGTCTCTAAGAGTATCCTTCTTGGTGGCATTTCTTAGCTGTTTAAAGAGGAGGTGATCAAATGGACATTTGGTAGCTCTCCATTTAGCCCATATTTTGTTTCTGAGGAGCATCTTCTGCTTAGTTTGTTTTGTTAGCCATGGGGCAGATTTGGATCTTATTCTATTGGAGTGATAAGGTGCGTGGTAGTCTAGAATTTGAAGAAAGTTAGTGTTGAAGTAGGTCACAGCCTCATCAAGTTCAAGATGGGTCAGTGGTGACCAGTCACATGCTTGCAGTTCATTCAGGAAACTATCAGGATTAAAGAATTTCTTTGAGCGGGAAGTTTTGAGTTTGTGAGTAGTTGGGATATGAAATTTTTGTCTAATAATGTAAGTAAGCATATGGTCACTAATATTGTTGGGAAGGGTTCCTGGAGTATAATTGCTAGGGTGGTTATTAATAAGGATCCAGTCAAGAGTAGATTCTTTCCTGTTAGGTTTGTGGATTCTAGTAGGAGTGGTTATTAAATGGGAGAATCCATAAAGATTTATGTGGTTAGTGGAGTTCTGAGAACTACAGGTTAGCCAGTCTATGTTGAAATCACCCAGTACAATGGTTTCCTGGGGTAGTTGAGTAGAGAGGAGATTAAGAAAGTTTTCAAGAGTATTAGTATTTTTACCAGGGGGAAGATACAAGCAAATTAGGTTGATAGATTTGGTGTTGTTAATTTGGAGTTTGGTAGACAGTATTTCAGATTTGGTGTGTAGTGATAGAATCTTATTAAAGAGGGATACTTGGAGATTAGATTTATAGATAATGGCTATACCCTCACCTTTTTAGGTTTTGTGGTCACATCTAAAGATGTTATAGCCTGGAGGGGTAATTTCCTGGTCTAGAGTAGATGGTTTTAGCCAGGTTTCTGTAAGACATAGAATATCAAATGAGTGCAAGTCCAGGAGTGCATGCAGGTGGGGAATTTTATTGTTAAGATTTCTAATATTAAGGTGACCAATCAGGAGGGAGTTAGGTGCTTTAGCTAATGTAGAAGGTTTAGGTAAGTTTACATTATCAAGGTTATTCCTATTGTTAGTATTGGGGCCAGGGTTTGGATGAATGTCCCCGTCAAGGAGAAGGTAACACTGGTGATAGTGTAGGAATTTAAGGGTCTTGAGGGAATTATTAAAATTCTTTTTGGTGGTGAGGTAAGTCACATGGGTAGTTCTGTGATATTTTGGTAGTATATAGTTAGAGGTACAGGTTATGTTACTGTGGTTGAGGGTGTACATAAAGGAAGTAGGTAAAGTATGTTGGAAATGATGGTTTTGTTCAAGTAGAGTAAGATTTTCAAAGAAGGTCAGTGAATAAGGTATGGTCAGAGAGGCTATTGTGGTAGTTAAGAGTAGGATGTATGTGAAAATAGTATTGTGTGTTGGTGACATGGCAGTAAGTAGAATCAGATGAGAGTAGCTTGTTTGTGTAAGTGAGGTAGGAAAATAGATGGGGATGTTTCAAAAGATTAAGCAGGGTATAGAAAAAGAAAAGCAAAGGGAAAGTAATGGATGTTGAATGGGAGGTAGATACGGGAAGTAGTCCGTGCAGAGGCTGCTTAGGATAGGTAATGGAGTAATTAAAGGGAAAGGTAATTTAGACTAAGTAGGAAAGAAAGAGATAGGGGAGTGGCCTAGTGATGAGGAGGTTTGTGATAGGTAGAGAAAAAAAGGGGAGTGTTTAGTGAGGTATAAGTGTAGGACCACTGGGGGTGGGTGAGATTTGGGGGTAGGGTAGTGGAGCGGAGTGAGCCAAGAGGCTGAGCGGGCAGACCTAAGGAAGGTGAAAGCAGTGTGGAAAAAACAATCAGTAAGGTAGTAGGTTGGAACAGGAGGCAGTAGGTAGAAAGGCAGCAGTTGGGAGTCTGAGGAAGGGAGAGTTAAAAGAGAGAGAAACCTGGGAAAGTGATGGTTAGCCTAGGAGTAGTGAAGGTGGAGAAGGAGGGCTAGGTAAAGGGTTATAAGGACTATGAGAAGAAATGTGTATAAGGTTTAAATGGGTTATAGAAGAAGATAGACAAGGACAAGAGTGAAACAATCATAAAAAGGTTTAAAGTAAGAGGTAGGAAGAGAAATGAAAGTGAAATTAGAGGTGAGTGAAGACTGCCATCTAGTGGCCAGAGTTTATAATAATCCTGTAGAGAGATCACAGCAGTAGGATAAAAAATAGAAAAGTAATGGAGAAGGGAGGGTTATTACAATAAAGGTAGGGGGCTGCAGTGTCGTAGAAACAAACAGTGGAGTACAACAGTAGTAAAAACAGGAGGGGGGAGGTATGGCTGCTGGCAGATCTGGCAGTTTATCTAGTACACCTAGAAGGTGTAGAGGACTAGAATATACAGAAAGTAGGTAAAATAAAATCAAAATTACTATGTGACATACAATATTATGTACTGTGGCTTTTAGTCCAAGGGTGTTTAGATTACCTAGTTGAGGAAATACCCAGACAGGTATCATGTGCATTCAAGCATCAGGTCCACACTCTCGCTCTTTCCTTCACAGCTGCACTGTTCTGCCTTGCTACCACACAGACAGGTGTCACATGTGGACACAGCATAACATTAGGGGGGTATATATAGG
>NC_056731.1:1161470002-1161607502 GCF_019279795.1 Protopterus annectens
TGCCCTCCCAAATGTGCTATGGTGTTGCAATTTTAAAACATATGTGGGTTAGTAATAGTCAACACATTCCAGATTAGGTATAACAGCATGCACAGATATTCACATTAACCCAAAACTCCAGATATGGAATAGTTGCATAGCAAACAGAACACATGCATATATGGAACCACAGTGGCCATTACAACAGCAGGTTACATTAATGGCAGCATGCCACCAATGTGGGAGTATTTCAACATGATACATGCATAGAAACACATTACAATATTTATCAAACAATACGACATATGTCCCAACAGTAGATTTAATTTTACACATACCCATTGAGTTGTGTATTTAGATTATTGTTTCAGATATGGTGGGGGGGGGAGATGTCAATTAACCACTTGTATATCCCTGTAGTTCTCACTACTTTCTTAGTTACTGCTGTAACCTGTACCTTACAGGTATTATTACACTACCCTATGGCCTTAGTTTGGACAGTGGTATGTTAGTAGACAACTATATATGTGAACTGTGTTTTACCTGTAATATACACCTCTTACCTAGTATATCTGTGGAGGTATTGCTTGTTAACACTACCTGACTGTTTCTATGCATATTCCCAGATATCAGGTTGATTTTATGCACATACCTCTCATCTCAATTATGTCTGACAATCAGTTGTATGTCATTATTTGCTGCCTAAACTTCTGGGATCATCCCACTGATTTGACAGGAGGACAGGGTGACAGGCAGGAAAATTAAGCCAATTATCTGAACTTTCTGACAAAATCTGTACAGTTAAGGGGTATGATTACGCATACAGCTTACTACCACTCCCAGGATTTGAACCATGGCTGTGTGTGCTAAAAATATGACAGTTTACTTCACAGTTGAGTGTGCTAGTTGGATTTTGTTGTGTATCTTTTCACTGTTTTCTGTCTAAGTCTCCCTCAGTTGTACAATATGACCTTGTGATTATACATTTTATTTATGTAGCACAGTGTGGATAACAGTGCTTAATACAACAGTACTATTAAGAGAATGCAACATTACATTACCATATGATACCAGAGTAAACACAAACAGTCCAGGAGTTAGACCTTTATTGCCAGGCTGTTACCCTTTTATTTACATACAACCTATATGAGACACTTCCTGCCATATTGTCTGGTTTATTCAGTGCATCCCATACACAATACAGGTTTTATACTGGCAATTAACTTTCTACTACTTTTAGATGTATTTCTTATGACAGTGCATGCAAGATTATTACTAACCTGCCTCACGATACAGCCTTTGCAGCCTACACACGTGGGCTTCCTGATTCACAGCCCACTCTGCTGCAGCTGTCAGAGACATAAGAGGAATATTTAACCATACCTAACCATAATTTACATGAGCTAGGCAATTATTAAACAGTTAGTAGAATGAGTACTTACACACTGCTGGGACATGTCCCTGCCTAGCTTCTTGGATCCAGTGATCCAAGAGCTCCCTCTTCCTCCATTTCCAGTCAGCGTCATGAGGCCTGACCTGCTCACCAGATTGAGGGATGCCAGTGGCACTGGTGAGATCACGGGCGAGATGGTTCCAGGCTTCCACTTTATATTGGGAGCCCTGGTACAGGCCCTGCAGCAACAAATTGTTTATAAATTCCTTTCACATGTAAATTGTGATTTTGCTAGAGTGAGAATCTGTTTGGGTATACCTCAATTTTATGTACTGCAGGTATGGTGTAATAGTAAATCACTGTGGCTATGGTGTTCAGGGTCCTGGGCTCAAGACTTGCAAAGGCTGATTATTTTGTTGCTGGGCAGAACAAGAGCTGTTGGATATAGAGTGATTAAGGCACTTCTAAGCAGTTGTAAGTGGGTTTGTGCAGGTTTGCGCAACGGTAAGCAATGTTAACTTCCAGTTAAATATTCTTACACTCAGTTAGCCTCGAAATTGCTTATACTGTGTAGGTATTGCTTACCCCTGCACAAACAGGATTAAACCCACTTACTAATGCTTAAAATTGCTTACTCCCACTTACCCCCGCACTAATTTAGAAAGAAAAGAAATGGGTCTTGGGAAGGTGGTAGATTTGGACACTTTATACATTGTTTACACTATTTGCTGTATGGCATTGATTTATCATTCATTACACATTATATCTTTGTTTAGTATCCCTGAATTATGTGTACATATACTGTATGGGGCACTTGTGTTTATCTGTGGATTTTACCACATTATTACAATGACACCTGACATCTGCACTTAATGCAGTACTCCAGTTCACAAATATATGTTATTTAGTAGGTTATACAGCAAAAAAATGTTCATGAATTGCTTTCACATGGAAAATGGAATTTACTACAGTGAGGATCGAACCAGGAATGACTGCTCACAAAGTGAATGCTCTAATCACTACACTATTGCAGTACTGCTTCTACTGAGTGTATCTTGCTATTTACCTTATTGTGCCATTTAAGCTAGAGTATGCATAGCTAAGCAAAGGGCAAACCCACACAGCTATGGTTAAATTTAATCAGTTTGATAAAAAAAAATATTTCTGGTGTTATTTTCTCTAAGAAGGGACATATTTCACTTATTGCTGTGGATTTCTGCTTGCATCTGCACATTTGACAGAAATCCTGGCATGTTTCTGTTGCTATAAATATAGGGTTTTCCTGGAAAGTGTGGCTTTGACCTTTGCAATAGCTGTGGGTGTGTTTTGTCCTGCAACATGTCACATTTGTAGGCTAACAGTCCCACTTTGGGCATTTGAAGAGGTGGCAACCCCTGTGAGCATTCTTGCTCATTGTAATTGCCAAATGGCAATTCTTGAGTGCAGAGGGGCATGTATATTGTGAGAGCTCTGCTCTCAGACACACCCCCTGCATTCCTCCATGCTCCATGTCCATTTAGAAGCAGAGGCAGCGCATCTTCATAAGTATGCATGGCGTGCTGCTGTGCTGCTCTTAAACAGCTTACTGAATCCCAGGAAATGCATTACATTTAATTTTCAGAGACAGACCATGTAAGTTGGGTGCCCCATTTTCTATCCTGGTCTTTTTGGTAAGCAGATTTTGGAGTCATGCATTGATAAGGAAGTTATAGGTAAAGAAAAAACATAAAAAATGCAGTGTGTATAACTACTGAAGATTTATTAATGATGGTACTTCTGTAATTTTGACAGGTTATCAAAGAACAATTATATGTCCTGGAAATTATGATTGTAACACTAGCAGTGTGGTATAATATCAAGTTACCTTTTCTGTGACTCATTTTACATGGAAAAGACAGGTGGACCATAACACCACAGGATATCTGAACATTTATGACATTAAAAAAGATCCAAAATGTGCTCTTAATAAGAATTCCATGATTTCTGATGATTTTAATATGTTTTTATTTTAGAAAAAGTTGAGCAAATAATATGGGGGGAGGGGGGCTGAAAGACAAAGCTTGACTGCAAGGAGCTTTTGTGGTGGTTATGTTTGAATGTCACTGCTCCTCCTGGTTTAAATGAAAATGTTTCTACTTAATGTGTTATGAAATGACGATCAGCAAAGTTGTGAGGATGGACAATAATAATATTTTAGTTTCATTCATCAGCTTATCATGTGATGAGTTTTTTGATCACCTGACTGTTTGGTTTGTGCGTTTTACCTGTACACATCTTGTTTGTACTTTTTCATTTTATTATGCTGAAGTCATGGATAATTAATGGATAAAAATGCTTAATTTAATAAGGATTCAGATTCTGGCTGGGAACTTCAAATGGCTTATTTAATTATTTATCACTTTACTTAAAACAATTAAAATGCTAAGAAGATGAAGGCAAGCACAATCCAAGGCTGGTTTCATAGTATGATGCACTTCAGTTTCTCCATGTCCAAATTACCTGAGACAAATTCCCATCCCATATCCTTGCAAGTTACAGGTCATCCATTATGACCTAAGAAAGCCATAATACATACTTAAATGTACTGCAGACACTTCCCATTCAACCCAACACCATCCTTATGGGTGACTTTAACAATCCCAATATAAACTTGTGAATCATTCACAACCCTAAGATTCCTGGACATTATAGATGCAAACACATTGGATCAGTTAGTCTGTTGGGCCAACAGGGGCACAAATATCCTTTATCTAAGTTCCACAAACATGGAGGAATATTGCACCCTTCCTAATGTAATGTTCTTGCTAGTCAGGTCAGACCATAAAGCTGCATCCTTTTAAGTAAAGATAAAACCAGGGACATTTTCTAACCATGGGATATCTAGGAATTATTCTTAGGCAAATTTCTTACTACCAGGTGACACAATGACAAAATTTCAAGCCCCTGCAAACCCCGAGAACACTGCTACCGATGTGGAATTCTTTACAGAAATCCTGTCTAAGCATATTAATAGCTGCACAGAGACAACTGTAACTACCTGGATTAAGCAAAGAACCAACACAAAAAACAAGCAACCCAGGTGGAATCCTAACATTAATAGGTTATATAACAAAAGGAAGAAATTCATGGCAACAGTTAGGAGGTGCAATCCCCAGCAAGTTAAAAAATCCCTCATCAACTTAAAGAAGCAGCTCAGGCAACTAATAAAGTCCACCAAAGTCAAATTTAGGTAAAATTAGCCTCACAGGCCAAGGACTATCCTAAACTTTTCTTTGCTTATGCCTGTAATGTCAAAGGTAATACAAAGCAATTTGCCAAATTAATTGTAAAAGGTGCCACCTATATGAATCCAAAAGAAGTAGCAAACTTCCTGGATGACAAATGTAGCTCATATTTTACCCCTTTCTCTCAACCATCTGCACCTCAGGAAAATGCCCTTATCTATAACTTTCTCAACTATCACTAGAGAGCAGGTGTTCAAGGCACTCTCCACGACCAAGAACACTGATCAATGGGTCTCAATAATATCCCAGGATACCTCCTTAATAACTTGAAACATGAATTATTGGGACCACTAGTAATGGTATTTAACCACAGTCTCCAACAGGTGGGGAAAATAATCATAGATATCCTAACTGGCAACATAATTAACCTAAAAACATTGGATACAAATCAATTCAGGCTTGTCAAGAGCAGGTCTTGCCTACCTAACCTGGTAGACTTCATTGAGAAGGTCACCATAGCAATAGATGAGGGTAAAAGGTGCATACTGCCTACTTCAACCTGTCCAAGGAATTTGGCACAATATGAAACTTGAGCATTGTAGAAAAGCTTACTAAACTAGGTAAAAATCCCTATATTACTCACTGGATAGCTGCCTGGCTTACAGACAGGACCTTAGAAATTAGAATAGGGTGGTCTTCCTCCACAAAAAGGCTGGTTACTAATTGGGTGGCTCAAGGCTCCACGCTGGAGCCACTCATGGTTAGCACCTACTTCAATGGCCTCTGGCTGAACAAATTTGCAGATGATTGCAAACTGGGTGCAATCATTGAATCCCCCAAGACAAACATATCACCCAAGAAGCTTGCCACAAACTAATAACTGCTGCTAGAAGCCAGTGAAGTAGGTGCTAACCATGAGTGGCTCCAGCGTGGATACATCATTGTATCTTTCAGAAAGATGACCACCCCAGCAAAGCACTACATTGACAATATACTTCTAAGAGTAGATGCTGTAATCAGGGATTTGAGAATGCATGTAGATAGTGATTTGACATTTGACTATCATGTATCTTCTGTGGTGAGGAAATTATTCTATGTTGCACAATTTATAAGTAGGGGTATAGCATCTAGATCCAAGCATGTCATTGATCCACTGCACTGTGCACTCATAAAACCAACCTTTGAGTATGATGCCACCTTTGGTATGTATTTAATCAAATATATGCAGCAGTTGGAGTGTACTCACAGAATTTGTGGCAGGCAAGTCCTACGTAGACCAGCTCAGAGCCTTGTCCTTATATTCAGTCTGCTATAGGCTGCTGAGAGATGACCTATGCCTGGCCTACAGAACAGTATCTGATCCTGCCCTAAAGGACCTGTTGCACATCTGCAAAACAAAAAGCATCAGGAAATTCCAATATAGGGAACTAAACCTTGCCTAAAACTTAAATAGGACATGCTGGAGGGGCAGGTATGTGTCTCAGAGGGTCCCTCCTTTCTGTAACAGAACAGGCTTCCCATCCATGTGAAGTAGAACTCTTCCACACACTTATTAGAGGAAAAATATTTGGATCAGTGGCTGGGGAACTATAAATATACCCTTGGTCTAGTACCTATGTCTCTATTAGAGACAGGAAGCTTGTAAATGTTTGGCCACCTATGCCCAAGCAAACATATAACACCCCCTACACACACACACACACACACACACACACACACACACACACACACACACACACACACACAGGAAACCCTTGGGAACCACTACTTATGCAATATTATTAGGAAAGGCCTTTGGGACAATAACCTAGTATTCTGCTATGATACTATGATACTATGAAGCATGGTAATATTTTGTAGAAATTTCTAATACTGCAGTATCGCATATGCACCACTGTATAAGTGGTTGGAAGAAAACATACTTTTTCTTGCAAATTTGTTAACCTGGTAATCTTCAAAAGACTTCACAGATAGAGTCTAGGACAGATGCTTTTTTCAGGAAAGAGGATGTTGTGATGAAAAGTTTTAGGTGACATGTAATTGGGGAACACACTTACGGAGCACAGGTATTATCATGCTGTCCACACCTCTAGCACACACTTGCTATGTGGAGTCCTCTGAATATATGATTTCCATTAAAAGGCTGTTGTAATGTGGGTAAAGCTGCAATACTACAAAAAAACAAACTGAAACTCAGAAAGAAAAGAAAACCGCTCAGGCACTCGCTGCTCCACATGCTTTGATATTATTAAACGTTACAAACTTGTCCAACGCTTTTCATCTAACTCGATGGTTAGACTTCCTCAGATAAACTGGCAAACATCAGTCATTTGATACAAACTTATTTAAATAGCAAACCTTCACTATGAAGCCCGCCACAATTCAAACAAGTATTTGATTTCCTTAAAGTGACACAACTATTTTCATTTATAAAATCAACAGCATGTAATAATATCAACTAGAATAAATAAATTAAACTTTATTAATTTTAATGCCTAAAATGTATTATTGTGTTAAAAATTTGAGTTACAAATTAAAAAAATGAAAAAATGAAAAATAATAATAACTAAATACTAACGCATAGTATTTCGTCAAGAAAGCGGACACTAAGCTATGTACAATAAACTTTGGTACTAAATTATTAAAATTATTTATTTGATATTAATTGATGAACTATTTATGAAAAAACATTTTCACAAAGCAATTCATAAAATAATTAGTATCATATAAAATTGTATTAAATTAAAACAGTTAGAGGCAATTTATTTGACTTTATATTACCATTGATTAAAATCAAATATAAATCAAATACATTCTTGTTGGCAGAGGATATGAATTTATTTATATTGTTTATATTATGAACTTCAATATTTAAATATTTGTGATACAGATTTCTAGATATTACTCAAAATTAACCTATTCCACAGATACTTCTTCTGACTGATTGTTATATTTATGGATATTCTATTATCAAAGTTATACAAGCCTAGGATTTACCTCTCTAAACTTCTGAGTTTTAACAGGCACATAAGGGAACATTTCTCATTAAAACCTGGATATGTGAAAGCATTAAGTGTGATTTGCCATAAAAGTTCACATTTCTCTAATAGTTGATTAAAAGGGCCCCCTCTAATTTCTTGCTTGATTTGATGTATTACTTTGAAACAAAATTTGTGTTCAGGATATTCCATAATGTGCCTTGCTAAGGCATTGTCCTCCTAATATAAATTGATGCTTCTCAAGTGCTCGTATACTCTGTCCCTTAATCTTCGCTCCGTTTTTCCTATATAAAAACAGGGACACCCTTGGCAGGTAGCTAAATAACTGATTCCTTTGGAATTACAATTAAATTTACCCTTAATGTAAATTTTAATTCCATTGATCCCTCTTGTTATACCTGGGATCATATAATGGCAGTATGGACAATTACCATATTGTCCCATCCCTCTATTGAAGGCTATCAGCTTGGTGTTGTTATGTTTTTGAAATATGTCTTTAGAATTAGAGCCTTTCTTCCATATAACCTTAAGTGCTGAACCTAATTTAGATGTTAACATGTAATCATCATTGAGTATATTCCAATTCTTCAATATTTCTTTAATGCTAACAAAATCTAGAGAGAATCTTAATATACATGCCAAATTAAAGTCTTCATTATTAGATCGTCCCCTTAGTAAAGTTTGCCATGGTTCCATGGACTTGACTCCATCTTTATGGAAGCAAGAATCTTTTTGCTTTAGTATGGGTCTAAAATGCCCATTTGCTCTTTTTATTTTAACTTCTTCCAATATGGGGTCCAAAAATTACTTGGGATATTCTCTATTAAAGAACAACTGTTTTAATCCTAAGCATTCCTGTTCAAAATTTTCATCTGTTGTGATCATTCGCGCAGCTCTAACAAGCTGGCCCTTGACCACCGACTTTTTTTGATGCATAGGATGTGCGCTAGAGAAGTGTAAGAATTTGTTAGAATAGGTAGGTTTTCTAAAGATGTTTGCTTCGTACATTTTTTTATCCTATTCTTACTCAACATTACATCTAAATAAGATACAGATTCTTCATTGTAGGTATGGGTGAATTCTAAAAATTCTGTGCTCTCATTGAACATGTTTACAATATCTATTGCTAGCCTTTCATATCCATGAAAAATTATAAAGATGTCTTCTATAAATCTAGCATAAAAGGTTATTGCATTTTTGAGAAAATCATTATTAAATAAAAAATTATTCTCACAATAAGACATCACTAAATTAGAGTAGCTCAATCCACATGGGGATCCCATTGCTACTCCTTTCTTTTGTTTATAAAATTGGTTTTCAAAGAGAATAAAGTTATAAGACAAGATTATGTCCAATAGTTCTCCGACTAGAGCTATTTCATCTGGTTCTGCATTTTATTGTCGCATATTTGCTGTGACCCAATCCATACCCTGCTGATGGGGAATGCTAATATAAAGTTCCTTCATATCCACTGTGATGAAATTGTTCTGTTTTTGATAATCCATGTTATTTATTTTTTCCAAAAATTGATGTTATCTCTCTCATCTTTAGATAGATTATACAGATCCAGTTGCCTCAAATCTATTTCATACATTTTCTCAAAAGTGTAGAAAAATAATATCGCAAAGCCTCGTAAAGTATCCAACAGCAAAACAGCCAGAGTTCAAAATCAGATAAACGATAAACTGCAGAATACACCACGAAAAATCAAGTTCTTGTTACCAACCAACTTTTATTCGATAAAAACCAGGAGATGAGCGCTTTCACATGCTCCATGCACGCTTCATCAGATCTAACTTGTAACAACACTTATTCTCTTTTATATAGTTAAAATACAAACTTAATTAATCTAATTAAACTAATTATACAATTAAGACAATAGTTTGAAAGTTTGAAATACACAGAAGAAGGCATGGAACTGACTACTTTGGTTTTTAATTACTCTAAATATGTTCTGTCTGAGTCTGATTTATTACTACTTAATAAGGGGTTGAACTTCATCCCCTCTCAACCGAGTCATTTACATGAAACGTTTAATGACCTTAGATTGTTTGCTAGGAAAGTGGCGTTGAAGGCTTATTTTAGAGAAAAAAATGGAAAAAATGATAAATGCATTAATGCACCTCATGTTGATTTTATCAAACCAAAAAGCACTTTTTCACCATTGCTACCTTCAGCAGTAGATTGTTTTGTTAAATTGTGTGAAAGAGATCTCTATTCATACTATTCAAATAGACGTAACAATAGCAAATATTACAATTTAAATAGTGCTGAATTTAGTTCTTTACGAAATCTGCATTCTAATGCAGAAATTGTCATTACCCCAGCTGATAAAGGTGGGGGTATAGTGTTGTTAGATCGACAGGACTACATAAACAACATGGAAATGTCATTAGGGGACACTGACACTTATAAGAACCTACAAGTGGATGATGTAAAAAACATAATCAATAATATACATGACAATTTATATGACATGTTGATGTGCAGGCAAATGAGTAGTGAGACTTATGAGTTCCTGCACATCAAGAATCCCCGTATACCATGTCTGAAGGGTTTGCCAAAAATCCATAAAAAGGTGTCCCCTATCCCCATGCATCCCATCATTTCTGGGAGAGGCTGGGCTACCTATAACATCTCAGTGTTTATAGAGAAAATGTTAAGACCGTTGGTGGGAACTATACCTACCATCTTGAGTGACACCTATCAATTATTACATGACATAGAATTAATGCAAAGCAAATTTATGAAAATGGAGGATGCACTTTTAGTGACACTTGATGTACGTAATTTGTTCACATGCATACCAAACGAATATGGCCTACAAGCCATCAGGGAATTAATGGTCAATGAAAGTACATTCAGTGTGGACAGACAGACTTTACTTTGCCAACTGTTGGAGTTAGTTTTGTATAATAATGTTTTTATGTTCAACCAAAAACATTATTTACAGACATGGGGTGTCACCATGGGCACCCCATGTGCGATCACTTATGCTAATCTGGTCTTGTACTTTTGGGAAAAACAACATTTATTTAATAGTACTTGGAGCAATAGGATTCATTTATACAGGAGGTTTGTGGATGATGTGGTTATTGTGTGGTCAGGGACTAAGTCTGAATTTCAGGACTTCTTGTGCTATTTAGAATCTACTACCGAATTTTTAAGATTTACGGCAGAATACTCAAATGATAATATTGATTTCTTAGATGTGAACTTGCATTTTAATAATGAACATGGGATGACATCTAGATTATATAGGAAACCGTGTTGGAGAAATACATTATTAGATTTCAACAGCATGCACCCTAGACATATATTTGCGGGGGTGGTAAGGAGTCAGTTTGTCAGATTAACCAAATTATGTAGAGATTCTGGGGTGTTATCAAAAGAGGCTGAAGTTATGGAAAATCTATTTCTTGAGAGGGGCTACACCTACGGTTTAGTTAGAGAGATAAAGAATGAAGTTATAAGTCTAGTGATCAATAATAGTTTACAACTACATGAATCGGGTGAAACTGATGCAAACTACACTAAACAAAAGACACGAATCCCATCCTATAGACGACAAGAAGTTTATTGTGAGAATAGGGTGAGATTCATGATGAAATACACCAATGATAATGCTGAACTTAGAAAGATTGTGAATAGACATTGGAATGTGTTGACCATGGAGGGTGTTATTAAGAACATAGTTGGGAATAAACCTTCATTTGTGTTCCGCAATTGTGACAACTTGAAGGCCATTTTTAGTTTTGATTCTAATAAATCCAAATTTAATCCTAATATTGAAGGCTCCTTGAAGGGTAGCTTTCCTTGTAGAAAGTGTAATATGTGTCAGTATATTACTGTAACACAAACTTATGAACATCCACAAGGTTTTTTTAAATATGAACCCCATTTCTTTGCTAATTGTGACACCAGGAATTAATTTACATGGCAACATGTATACAATGTGACGCTTTTTATATAGGGCTTACAAAAAGGAAATTTAAAGAACGGATATACAATCATATTTATGATATTAGAAAGAAGAACGAATTGAATGCCCTAGCGAGACACATAAATTCAAACCCTACTCATGGGTTTAGGTTTAGGGTTTTACAAGTTGCCAAACAAAGCTCAAGAATGGGAGACAGTTTGAATTATTTAGCCCGATTGGAGCTAGAATGGATATTTAGAACGGGGGCACATTTAGATCCAGGCCTCAACAATTATATATCATTAAAACCCATCTTAGAAAATAACATCGGAAAGTGACCCTGGAATGGCCATATCAATGTGAGTTGTGACATAGAACACTTTGTCCATAAAACAGTTATCTGATCTGGTAGGTGTAGTTATAAGATATACATTCATTTTAAGTGACACATTACAGAATAATCTATCATAATATACATAATTTTTAGGTGCTTGCATCAGCATCCAACATCATATACATTGATTAAACTCGTTTTACATCTATGAGATTCATTTATTTACTTATTCACTCTTTATTTATCTATCACTATATTTATGATGAGCTTGAAAATTTCATTGGATATGCTAGAGTTATATATTTATATGTTTTTATCTATCTACTATTATATTTGTGATGAGCTTGAAAATTTCATTAGAAATGGTTGAATCATATATTTATATGTTTTTAGAAGTGATTCTGTCTTATCACACAAGTATTATAGTCTTCATTTATGCATTATAAACATTATGGTTAATGTATATTTATTTAGCCATATTCATGTATATATTCATACAGATACAACATGGGGTATAGTAACAAAAACATTAGACAATGGATACGTTCAATATAGTATATAGTGATTTACTTCAGTTATGTTTATTTTTAATATTTTTAATATTATGCAGTTTTAATATTATGCATTTTTATAATGTATTAGATTTATTAGTAATAGTTAGTATGAAGTGGAGATGACATATTGAATATATATTGAATGTGTATGAAATATGGATAGTTTCCATATATATTACTTACGTTTGATTTTAAATGCATCCTTTGTATTTTTGCACTGCATTTATTTTTTGAATTTGGAGTGTTTAAATGTTTGTGATAAGGCATTCAGTTCTATCACGAAGTTTTATTACAAGTTGAATATTTATTTTTCATTAGACATATGAATAAATGCTGAACGCAAGTGGCTATCAGAATTTGATGCGTTCCATTATATATGGGTCATGAACGTGTAAATGAAATCTACTAATATGATACAGAAGGATTTCTGTTTAAATGCACACTATCACTTTAAGCATAACTTTCAAACTATTGTCTTAATTGTATAATTAGTTTAATTAGATTAATTAAGTTTGTATTTTAACTATATAAAAGAGAATAAGTGTTGTTACAAGTTAGATCTGATGAAGCGTGCATGGAGCACGTGAAAGCGCTCATCTCCTGGTTTTTATCGAATAAAAGTTGGTTGGTAACAAGAATTTGATTTTGCATGGTGTATTCTGCAGTTTATCGTTTATCTGATTTTCTCAAAAGTGTGAAGTGTAATGTGCAAAGGTGGATTGAAGCAACTAGCTACTCTTAAAGGATTAATTATTGAGTTAATAATCGCTGTTGTTATTATCTGTATTTGACCTATGCATTTGGATCTATGCATGAACTAAGCATATTGGTACACCTCCTCTCACAGAAATTGGACAACATGAATGAGAGGTTGGATGTAGTTGTGGCAGTGCAACAGAACTGTAAGCAGCAGGACTGGTATTAAGATTTGTTAACATCAGCCAATGTAAGAATTATGAACCTAGACAAGGGAGGAGGGCTTGTAATCATGGACATACTGGATTATAACAATAAGATTAAAGAACTTTTAACATCATATTGTTATGAAGAATCATCATGTAATGAATACAACAGTTCCAATCAAGTCATCAAAAGTTTTCTGAATGAACTTTTCAGTGAGGCAAGGATTGATTCACATGCCTTTAATTACCTCATGATGGAAGCCCCGATAGTACTAACTATATTTGGAGTCCCTAAAATCCACAAAAATATCAACAATCCACCGTTTAGACCAATAGTAGACGGTAGGAGATCCTCCACATATGCTTGTGCTAAGTTTGTGGATGGGATTCTCAAGAAATACATAATAAGAGGTGAGTGGATAGTGAAGGATTCATGGGATTTTTTGGAAAAAATAAATAACATGGATTATCAACAAGAGAAAAATTTCATCACAGTGGATGTGAAGGAACTTTATACTAGCATTCCCCATCAGCAGGGTATGGATTGGGTCACAGCAAATATGCAACAAAAAATGCAGAACCAGATGAAATAGCTCTAGTAGGAGAACTATTGGACATAATCTTGTCTTATAACTTTATTCTCTTTGAAAACCAATTTTATAAACAAAAGAAAGGAGTAGCGATGGGATCCCCGTGTGGATTGAGCTACACTAATTTAGTGATGTCTTATTGGGAGAATAATTTTGTATTTAATAATGATTTTTTTCAAAAATGCAATAACCTTTTATGCTAGATTTATAGATGACATCTTTATAATTTTTCATGGAGATGAAAGACTAGAAATAGATATTGTAAACATGTTCAATGAGAGCACAGAATTTTTAGAATTCACCCATACCTACAATGAAGAATCTGTATCTTATTTAGATGTAATGTTGAGTAAGAATAGGATGCAAGAAATGTACAAAGCAAACATCTTTAGAAAACCTACCTATTCTAACAAATTCTTACACTTCTCTAGCGCACATCCTATGAATCAAAAAAAGTCGGTGGTCAAGGGCCAGCTTGTTAGAGCTGCACGAATGATCACAACAGATGAAAATTTTGAACAGGAATGCTTAGGATTAAAACAGATGTTCCTTAATAGAGAATATCCCAAGTACTTTTTGGACCCCATATTGGAAGAAGTTAAAATAAAAAGAGCAAATGGGCATTTTAGACCCATACTAAAGCAAAAAGATTCTTGCTTCCATAAAGATGGAGTCAAGTCCATGGAACCATGGCAAACTTTACTAAGGGGACGATCTAATAATGAAGAATTTAATTTGGCATGTATATTAAGATTCTCTCTAGATTTTGTTAGCATTAAAGAAATCATATTGAAGAATTGGAATATACTCAATGATGATTACATGTTAACATCTAAATTACGTTCAGCACCTAAGGTTATATAGAAGAAAGGCTCTAATTTTAAAGACATATTTCAAAAACATAACAATGCCAAGCTGATAGCCTTCAATAGAGGGATGGGACAATGTGGTAATTGTCCATACTGCCATTATATGATCCCAGGTATAACAAGAGGGATCAATGGAATTAAAATTTACATTAAGGGTAAATTTAATTGTAA
Source organism: Protopterus annectens (assembly GCF_019279795.1). Classification (NCBI taxonomy): domain Eukaryota; kingdom Metazoa; phylum Chordata; order Ceratodontiformes; family Protopteridae; genus Protopterus; species Protopterus annectens. The sequence continues at coordinate 1,161,484,940 of NC_056731.1, forward strand.
TTCCAAAGGAATCATTTATTTAGCTACCTGCCAGGAGTGTCCCAGTTTTTATATAGGAAAAATGGAGTGAAGGTTAAGGGACAGAGTATACGAGCATTTGAGAAGCATCAATTTATATAAGGAGGACAATGCCTTAGCGAGGCACATTATGGAATATCCTGAACACAAATTTTGTTTTAAAGTAATGCATCAAATCAAGCAAGAAATTAGAGGGGGCCCTTTTAATCTACTATTAGAAAAATGTGAACTTTTATGGCAAATCAAACTTAATGCTTTCACATATCCAGGTCTTAATGAGAAATGCTCCCTTATGTGCCTGTTAGAACTCAGAAGTTTAGAGAGGTAAATCCTAGGCTTGTATAACTTTGATAATAGAATATCCATAAATATAACAATCAGTCAGAAGAAGTATCTGTAGAATAGGTTAATTTTGAATAATATCTAGAAATCTGTATCACAAATATTTAAATATTGAAGTTCATAATATAAACAATATAAATAAATACATATCCTCTGCCAACAAGAATGTATTTGATTTATATTTGATTTTAATCAATTGTAATATAACGTCAAATAAATTGCCTCTAACTGTTTTAATTTAATACAATTTTATATGATTGTAATTATTTTATGAATTGCTTTGTGAAAATGTTTTTTCATAAATAGTTCATCAATTATTAATATCAAATAAATAATTTTAATAATTTAGTACCAAAGTTTATTGTACATAGCTTAGTGTCTTAAAAATATACCGCTTTCTTGATGAAATACTATGCGTTAGTATTTAGTTATTATTATTTTTAATTTTTTAATTTTTTAATTTGTAACTCAAATTTTTAACACAATAATACATTTTAGACATTAAAATTAATAGAGTTTAATTTATTTATTTATTCTAGTCGATATTATTACATGCTGTTGATTTTATAAATGAAAATAGTTGTGTCACTTTAAGGAAATCAAATACTTGTTTGAATTTTGGCGGGCTTCATAGTGAAGGTTTGCTATTTAAATAAGTTTATATCAAATGACTGATGTTTGCCAGTTTATCTAAGGACGTCTAAACATCGAGTTAGACGAAAAGCGTTGGATAAGTTTGTAATGTTTAATAATATCAAAGCGTGTGGAGTAGCGATTGCCTGAGCGGTTTTCTTTTCTTTCTAAAGCTGCAATTCTCATAAAACAAGAAAAAGCAAAGATTATGAGCAAACACCTTTCTGTGATCCTGTCTATGGAAAACAGTCGCAGTAGTGACAATGATGCTATTCATCAGGCGTAGTGTCCAGGATTTATTTTGGGTAATGTTTTTTAATTCTGGTCACATATGTTTAAACTGCTTTTGACCTATATTCATCTGCCTAAATTTCAAACAGGAAAGACCATTACATCTGTCTTGGGCCTTGTGCTCAGGTGGAGTACCCAAGACTAACACATTGGGCAGGATTCACGAAGGCTTGCACAGAGTGTAAGAGACGTGTAACACTCCATGCAAGCCTCGCGATCCAGGAACAGCCCGAAACTCCGTGTAAGAGACCAGCTAAAATGTCTCTTACACTGACTGGGCGTGGATATGCTAAATACCTCACTTGCAGCCGAAAGGCATGCAAATGAGGTAGAGTACCGATCCACGAAACAGAAAGCAGCCCGTGTAAGAGCCGTTTTAGCTTCAGAAATGTACTCAGTTGACAACTGAGTAAGTTTCTGCAAAAATCACAATGGAGCCATGTCAGCTCCAAATAAAGGGTGCATATGTGTCAGGCAGCATGCCAATGGCCAAATATGTGGCCATTGGCAAGGTACCCCGATGCAAATATTAAGAAAATATAATTCTTTTTTTCAGCGATCGCCAATGTTTAAACGCAGCGCAGCCCCGCGCAAACAGGCTGCGCTGTATAAAACATAAAAATGAAGGTTATAAACCCGCAAATGTGGGTTTTATGCAATACATGGAATGACAATGCACGGACCAGCAGACCAAAAACAACATGGCCACCGTTTAGTGGTTGCTAAGGGGGGAAGCTGAGTCTAAGACATGTAACTAAGCATTATTAGGCAATCTGATGTAAATGAGGGTTAGGATACTGAATCCCACAGGCACATAGCAAACGAGCACAGTCTGAGTAGTGTAAGAGATACATAAGGGGGAGGAATAGAGTAGGAGATAGGTGACATCACAGGGGGGAATGGTAGAAAGAATTGCAGTTCATTGGAGGTCAGGGTTACATGACAGATGACAGACACAGATCATGGAAAGAGGAGTGCCACAAGATAAGCATGGGAAAGTCAAGAAATGGAAGGTGTGCACTGTTACTTACACCAAAGTTTCTTGCTGGGCGTGCATGCGCACGTGTGCGCGCCATGAAGCACGAGTAGGGCAGTGTGCGCACGTGTAAGGCAGACTGAGCATGTGGGAGCGTGTTGGTAGATTTGTAACACTGTTTGTGCTGGTGTGCGTGCGTTTTAACCCGAATAGGCAGACCCTGAACCGTGTAAGCATGTGTGCGTGCATGTAAGCCACTGTGAGCGTGTTTCTGCTGGTATGCATGCTGCTCCCCCCTGAGGAAACAGAAAGGAAAAAGGAAGCAACAGAATTAGTAGGAAGCTAGCAGGGAATACTGCTGGAGCTAGCAGGTGAAAACAATTAGAAGCAGGCAATTACACAGGCAGAATAGTAGCCCAGCCAAGCACTTAAAACTCTGCAAACAGCAGTGCAGGATGTTTCTCTCAAGAGACACTGCAAGACAGGAGTAAGCTATTAGAAGTGAAAAATGAAAAAGCTGAACTCAGAGCAGAAATGCTAGGGGCTGCCATAGCTGTCATAATGAGACATAGGCGACTTGCTGAGGGTGGTGACAATGCAGATGGTGCCAGACAACCCACAGTGAGGAGACGGAGAAGAGTGTACAGGCCCAGGGTCACCTACCACGGGTTACATGAGCTGGAGATAGTAGAGCACTATAGAGTGGACAGAGAGCTCCTGCAGCAAATAGTCGAGCTGTGCAAGCCACGCCTTACACACAGAACCAACAGAGGGGAACCCATCCCAGTGGAAACCAAGGTATGTGTTGGCCTAAGAATACTAGCAACAGGTACCTTCCAGAGACCAACTGGTGATATGATGGGGATATCACAGGCATCAGCCTCCAGGGTACTGCACCAGTTCCTGGATGCCATGTCAGCACATGTCGGTGATCATGTATATTTCCCCAATGCCCGTGAGGTATTGGCCAGCAATATGCGTCTCTTCCAGCAAATGGCGGAATACCCTGAGGTAGTGGGTGCAATAGACTGCACGCACATACGCATCAAAGCACCAGCCGGTGAGCGGGGTAGGGCCTAAATTAACCGCAAGGGCTTCCCCTCCATCAACTGCCAGGTCATGTGTGATGCCCAGGGCATAATAATGAATGTGTGTGCTGGCTGCCCTGGGTGCTACCATGATTCCCACATCTGGCATTTGACGCAGCTGTACCAGACATTTGCCAATGGGGACATCCCACACGGACACCTAGTGGGGGATGCAGGTTATGCACTGGAGCCGTGGCTGATGACACCCATCAGAAACGCACACACACCTGAACAGGAACGCCATAATGAGGCACACGCAAAAACACGTAATGTAATAGAGCATGTGTTTGGGCTGCTCAAGTCACGGTTCCATTGTCTGGACACATCTGGTGGAGCCTTGCAGTACTCACCAATTACATGTACCCAAATTGTCATGGTATGTGCTATGCTACATAATGTGATCTTGCGAAAACAGCTGCAGCAGAACCAGCATAGGGCTGGGCCAAACAGCCCCCCACCATTGCCAAGGCCATCACAGGCAGAGCATGACTCGGAGGAGGAACAACCTGAGCCTGCCCCAGTAGGCAGAAGGAGGCGTGCCCAGTATGCCCTGGCCTTGGCAAAGAGGCAACGCATAGCACATACACTGGCTCAGTAGGAACCCTGGGAATGATACTGCTCTCTGACTCACTCAAATAATAACAGGGATGCCTAAAATGACATGACCTGCTCACAAACATGTACAGGGAGTCTAATATGTGCATCCAACAGAGGAAGCCCTGCAGCACCACCTGAGGCATGAATGCCATGTGTTAAGTAATGTAACACCATGTACTATATGCACACTTGAGGACCCTGACTAACATCCACCCTCACCAAGCATGAAGCCACAAAATTATGATGGGATGATCAATTGCAATAACTGGCTGAAGTAATGCAGTTAGTCAAAGGGGAGCCAATGTGTTTCAGCCTGGAAAGACATGCTGAGCATGATATGATGGACCACCTGCTAGGGGTGGCGTGCACCTATCAGTCCAGGCCCCATGGATACTGGCAAAGGCTGTCAGTACCCACAGCGTGCCCTGAATAGGTAAGTCTCAAAACGCAAACCCACCTTCATATGTACCACAAGGGATAGGAACCTAGATGTAATGCTACCCAATGCCAGAAGTCTAAACAGCAAGATGCATGCAGTTTAAATGCACACAGTATGGAGAATGTTGATATCAGTCCTGTAATAGAAAACTGGGTCAAGGCTCACATCAGCACCCTAACACTACCAGGTTACACCTCATACTGTGCTGTACAGCCTCAAAACATGGAACAAGCTACAAAAGGAGGGTGACTAGCAATAATTGTCAAGGATAACCACACCCCCATGTTGGTACCACAACAAGAAGCAGCATGGATTAGCCATGGTCAAATACCAATGGCTAAAACCACCTCCCAGTATATAGCCTGCTGCAGACTACTGTCCTAACACCAGGAACTGCACCTAGCCTATGTTGGAATACATGAATATATCAAGCCCCCCAAACCACATTATATTGGTTGACTGAAAATACCCAGACATACACTGGGAGCATTATACTAGCACCAACGCAGTAGGAGAAAAGTTCCCAGAATCCATAAACCAAAATGCCCAGGAACAACGTACCACTCCCTCAAGAGGAGTAAGCATACTGGATGTGATAATCAGCGACATGCGTACTGGATGGCAAGATGAGAAGTGTATCCCTCACTGGTAAGACCAGACCATAGAGTAATCACACTGGATATACACATCCTGACCACAGTCCCTGGCCAGAAAACCACAGTGAAAAACATGTGTAAAGCATAAGTTGCACCCCTCCAAACCGATGTGGAATCCACTAAAGGCCCTGTGCAGGTGCAGAATATGGGACACACCGCAGAACATGTTATACAGGCATTCTATGAACACAGCCAGGAATGCTTGGATTATGCAATCACAAATAACAACAAGACACAATGCCATACACGCAGGCATCTGGCATGCTGGACTCCAGCCATTACCAAACCATGCAAGAGAATGAGGAAGCTATTACATGATAGAGCAAACATGAAAAGGGAAGTAATCACTGATCAGTAGTATGGCAATAAAATATGTCCACACATACAATCCACTAAGGCCAGCCACAACAAGTAGAATATGTGAATCCTGAGGCAATGTTACACCTGCCCCAAGTACACAGGCAACCCTCAACTCCCCCCAATAAATACAAATATATGTGAGAGATGCAACCATTTATCCAAACCGGAGGCTGAGCTCCCCCAACTCAGTACTGTCAAAACTAGTCAGGAGGAGAAGGTAACCACATACACCACAAACCCAGTCCCACATAGACCTATCACACCTGTAAACCAAACACATAAACATAGAAAAACATTCCCGGAGGCCCTAATTACAAACACACCACACCAAAAGAGGCCTCCAAAGCAGACCCCAAGCAACCACAACCTCCAAACATAGCACATGCAACACATAGTACACAAAGCTGGTGTGCCAAACAGTCACAGGCCAGAAGGAGAAACAACATGCCTGATACAGTTGTAATAGGTGTCTGTATAGGCAGACACACTGCTGTCCCACTCACCAGACTAAACAAGGGAAAGGGTACAGTAAGCTGCCTGTAGGCTGCCACAATATGCCACATAACACAAGTACGCAGGTCACCCCAAAGCAAGCAGAAATATGATGCACTCATTGTCCATGCTGGTGTGAATGACCTGAGATGTACCTCCCTGGACTACATGAAAAGAGACATGGATGAGCTCTCTGAGTATGTACTCCAGGCTGGTATGACACTGGCAGTTTGCAGCATCCAACCCTCACCAAGAATGATGCCACAGTACAAACACAGAATGATCAGCTTTAACAGGTGGCACAATTACAGCTGTCAGTCCAAGAGGGTCTAATGTCTGTCTGCTTGAGATGTCATGCATGACAAGCCATGCTTTTGTTCCAGGGATGGCTTGCACCTGTTACCCCTGGGCGTCTGGATACTGGATAAGGCCTTTGCCACCTCCATAGAGCCGTACGTAGGCAAGGCCAAAAAGACTAACCCACCACCCTAGAAAACATAAGTGGTAAGAAACATAAGGGTAATGCTGACCAATGCCAGATGTGTAAACTGCAATATGCATGCTCCTGAGGCACTTCCTAGTATGGAGAACATCGATGTCTGTGCAGTGACAGAAGCCTGCTGCAAGCCTACTGACAGCACACCAGCACTACCAGGTTATACCACATATCATGCATTATGGCCCCAACACCTGGACCAAAACATCAAAGGAGGGGGAGTATCCATATGCAGCACAGACACCCATACGGCCAGGTAACTGACAATGCACGAAGCAGCGGAGACCACCCATGTGCACCTGACTGTAGTCAAAACTGCTGTACAGTCTGTAGCATGCGACAGACCACACTCTCACACACAGGAACCCCACCCAGACATCCTGAAGACACTGGACAGTATGATGTCCCACCAAATACCAAACAAGGTACTCACAAATTACCACATAGGTGGTAAACCATTATGAATGCAAGAAGTAATTAGAGACCTAGGGACACAAGTCGACAGTAACCTGTCATGTGACACTCACAATGCCAATGTGGCTAGGAAGACTGTCTATATTGGACACCGTATCATGAAAGGATTCACATCTACATCAACAGAGGTCACTGTGCCCCTGTACTGTTCCCTTATCAGACCCATAATCTAGTACAATGACTCATATGGGATGTACCGTACCTGACACCTGCAGCGGTTAGAAAGACCTCAAAGGTACCTCACCAAGAGGATAAAGGGTGTCAAATATATGTCATATGCTGCCTGGCTGTAGACACCCCAGCTGAATGCAGTCACAGACTGCCTACACAGAGGCATTGTATGTCTGTTGTACAAGGCCATGTCCAACACAGGAGTAATGGACATGCTCCACCCCAGGAAATCAAAGCCATTGGAGCTGTGAGAGTGACAGATGTCAACCTCAACACATAATGAAATAGGATGTGCTGGAGGGACAGGTACATAACCCAGAGGCTCCCCACACCCTGGAACAGGATCCCACTCCATGTTAGGCAGAGCTCCTCACTGACACCCCTCAACAGGAATATTGCCAAGTGGATGGATGATCGTAGATGTACACTGGGGGCTTCACTGTGTCACGTCCAGACAAAGGCACAGTAAAGAAAATCATAAATGGCCATAATATTCACATAGCAAGGGGCGGCGAAAAACACACACACTCTGGCTAGGCTTACTAATGCCCTAGGGTGGATAGCCTAGTATGAACCTATGAACCTATGAAGATACAAATTGTACAGGACACTAAGGATAATCACAAGGCTTACTCAACTGATGGTAGGAACCATGTTGGAAATTCACAGATATGCTCCGAATCACACAGATATTACAAACAACATACCAAACACACACACATATTGCCAACATACAACCTGACAGGTGCAGTGCAAACCGCCCCCCCCAGAATGCAAAATATCTATCCCAGCAGACTGCTGGCCCCCTGACATTGCAGATGCTGAGGTAACAGCCATCATCTGCAAAGCAAAACACACAGCAGCAAAGGTATGAGATGGTGTCCTGGGCTGAGGCCAACATGGAGTCCAAGAAAAATGGAATGCCAAATCACACTAATGCCCAATGTCAGCCTTACCACAGGATATGTACCCAAAGAGCAGTGTACAACAACAGTGGTCCTTCAAAGCAAAGGTGTTGCCTGAATGGATACTGCAAACTACCACCCCAGGATCCTGACAAGCTTGGTCTGCACAGCTATGGAAATGATCAGCATGTACCGCAGACATAAAGCTATCAGGGACCTACTGACACCGGACCCTACCCAGTGTGGCTGTCATAAGTGCAGATCCTGCCCCTAAACATGTTTGACCCATTTGAAACAGTCATTAAGGTCATCGATGAGTGCAATGTGGTCCACACAGCGTTGATGGACCGTGCAAATGCTTCCAGACAATACCCTACGAGTTCAGTATGGATATGTTCACCAGCTTAAATATAAACCCCTATGTCATTAGAGGGGTTGCAAACCAGAACAAGGACAGAACTGACATGGTCAGACATGCTGCATCCATGTCAGACTACAAAGCAGATATGAGTGGCATCCCACAAGGCTTGGTCCTGGGACCTCCCCATTCTGTATATATGTCCCGTAGGTACAGGCCAACATGGAAGGACTGTGACTGAACATGTATGCAGAGGAGTACAAACTGCCCACCATATCTGACCCCCAGCTGACACAAGCAACACACAAAAGGGACACATAGAAACAGACAACTGGAGCCATAGCCATGTCAGCAAGCTAATTGCAGAAATGTGTAAAGACAACCACCGTGGATATACAGTAAGTGCCCACCAATTACCACACAGGTGTTAACCCATTACGTACCTAACATGTAATGAGAGACCTGGGGACACAAGGTGATAGATATCCTGCATTGGATAAACATGTGGCTGTAGTGTTCGCAGAAACATACCATATACCCACCCAATCATGAAGGTTGTCAGATCTAGATAAGGGGAGGTCACTGTGGCTCTGCAGTCATCCTTCATCAGCATCACAATTGACTACAATAGCCCCTGTGGGATGTACCTCAGCAGACACCTCCATCAACTGTAAAGTCCACAACAGTACCTCACCAGGAGTAGCAAAGAGCATGAACAGATGCCATGTGTTGCCTGATTAAACAAACTGCAGCTCCACACACTGCCATACTGCCCATCCAGAGGCAAGCTGTGCCTGATGTATAAAGCCATGTCCAAGCTGGAATCAATGAACATGCTGCACCTTGTACAATCTGAATGGCAGTGAGCTATGCACATGAGAGACCTGAACCCCAGCACTGACATACATAGGACAAGCTGTACTGAATGATCCATAATACAGAAGCCACCCCCACTCTTGAGTAAACTCCCAGTACAGGTTAGCCAGAGAGTCACCTATCGACACCCCTCAAGAGGAATCCTGATGAGTGGATGGGAGATGGTAGGTTTACCCTGGGTATCACTGTTATGTCAGAGGTAGACGGAGGCACAGTATACTAACCATGACATATGTTACAATGTGTGTCGAAGGACAAACACACTCTGTGACTAGCATCAGAAATGGCCTAGGGAACATCGCTAGTGTTTGCCAATGTCCACCTATGTTGTGGAATACACTACCAATGTTGGACAAGCCTGGTGTAGGTAGTCCATATCTGAACATAATGCAACATGGTCATATGTGCACAACTGGCCCCTATACAGTCTGTTGTGCTCACTATGAAGATGTCAAGCAGTGATAGGACTAAAGCCCAGGATACTGTCCACCACAGTGAAAGTACTGCACCAGTACACTATATGGTACTACAGTGTTAGGTCATTATGAAAGGATGTTGACAACTGTATGCAAAGTATCCCATGCAATCCCTGCAGGCACAGTATAATCCCTGTTGTGACAGACATGAAGCAGTTGGCCAGTAAGTACACAACATGACACCCAACACACAACCATAAATGTGAGATATTGTTGAAGTTCACACCCACCCAAATATGTGGTGGACTGCAGAGTTCAACATATGGAAAGCTCACACTGGGCATGCTCGCACACTTTGAAAAATGAGGCATATGTCAGACAACATGCCATGGAAAGGCTGAACTGGGCATGCTCACACACTTAGGCCATATCTCCGTTTAGCAGTTGGCCACACATATCTGGTATTTGTACGTGTCATTCCAGGAACCAACCACAACACAGCAATCTGCCCAGTGCACACAGTAAATGACTACAGAGACATAAGTGATATAGTGGATCACCCTCATATTCAAACATCTTCCACAGATACACAAGTTGTTCATAGGAACAGGGAATGCTATGGCAATAAAGACCTGCAAACAGTCTAACAGCAACAAATATTGTGCATCTGACAATTAAACATATGGGTGTAGAGGTCAATACTAGGCTGTTTGCCCTAGGGAATGACAGCTTAGCCAGAGTGTGCTTGGCATCTGCATCCCTGGTACAGTAGGCTACTGTGCCACTGTAAAGTAGGTCACATAAGGCAACGTGTGAGGCTAGTGAGCTGTGCCTCTGTCAAGCAGGGGCACAGTGGAGATCCCAGGGTTTGAATGTGCTAAGCCACATCCATGTTGTTGGTGTGTGCTGGAAGAGGGTTGCTGAGGACCTCTAACAGTAAGTAGGTGTCAATAACAGACTGAGGGGAGCCCTATCTGCATTGTCTGGACAATTCCACTGTCAACACTGTGTTGTGATGATTATGTGGGATTGAAGTGTCATGCCGGTACTGTTCACAGATGTCCTCCCTCTGTGGGCTACAGATCTGCAATGTATTAGCTCACTCTGTCTGTTGGACGGCTCATATATGGCTGGTGTACACCTGACAGGTGTCCTGTTGTGGAGCAGTCATGGGTATATGTGGGATAGCATGATCAATGCAAACCTTACACATGCTCATAGAATGCAATTGTCAAGGATTATGCAGAGTGGCCAGTATAGTCCCCCAGCATGGGTCCTTTGAAGTCGTCCACCCCAGTCTTCACAAGTGTAGAGTCTGCTTGTGCTAAATACAGTTTGTTTGCAGTGACAAACTTGCCTGGGGGTGGGGATGGGATATGGGTGTCCAGGGAAAGGTGGGTATGGTCAGATATCAACAATGGTGGTCTACCTCTGGTGTGGAACAGTGAGTACCCATGTTGCAGATGGACAGGTGCAATATGTATTCCCCCATGTGGCTGTGGTGAGTGGTTCTGCCACAGCACATGGACACACAAATTGTAGTGGCTGTAGGGTAAAGTTGTAGAGGCCTGAGTAGTTCCCACACACAATATGCCTGTACCTGATGTTAACAACTGGAATGGTGTATGTGAACACCTGCATATCCCGGCACTGTTCCCAGGGAAGCAAAGTGTGTGTCCTGGAAGTGGGAGTGGTGTTCTGGACTGGTTGTGTTGTGTGTTACAGGTCCTGTGGTCATGAAGCATGGTATAGAACATAACCTGCCAGTGTGATGTGCATATCTGACCCTGAAGTAGGTGGCTGCAAATGCATATATATGCTATCCCCCACCTGACAGGTAGTACTAGATGTACATACCTCTGTAGAAATAAAGATGTCAGCACCCTATAAATACTGCAGGTGCAGAACAGATGCCCAATAATTCGGATAACGCGTTCTGCTAATGCGTCTCCCTCAAGTGCCATAATATAGTTAGGTAGGAGTTTGAACCATGCAAATGCTCAGTGTGTGTGTGTGTGGGTGAGCGGGGTTGATGTGTGTGCAAGTCTGTGTGAGGGAAGTGTCCCTTTTGGCAACTGGGAAAACACTCTACAGGATGCACATTCCCCTTTCTAAGCACTGATGATGTCAGCACCCTATAAGTACAGCAGGAGAAGGAAAACCTCCCAGTAATGTGAATAGCGCACTCTGCTAATGCGTCTGCCATGAGTGTCATAACATAGTTAGGTAGGGGTTTGAATCCTGTAACTGCCCAGTGTGTGTGGAGAGGGTTTAGTGTGTGTGCAAGTCTGTGTGAGGAGAATGTCCCTTTCGGCAACTGGGAAAACACTCTACAGGATGCACATTCCCCTATCTAAGCACTGATGAATTCAACACCCTATAAGTACAGCAGGAGGAGGGAAACCTCCCAATAATGCGAATAGCGCGCTACACTAATGTATCTGTCACGAGTGTCATAACATAGTTAGGTAGTGGTTTGAATCCTGCAACTGCCCAGTGTGTGTGGAGGGGGGTTAGTGTGTGTGAAAGTCTGTGTGAGGGAAATGTCCCTTTTGGCAACTGGAAAAACACTCTACAGGATGCACATTCCCCTATCTAAGCACTGATGATGTCAGCACCCTATAAGTACAGCTGGAAAAGGGACACCTCCCAATAATCCAAATAGTGCACTCTGCTATTGTGTCTCTCTCAAGTGTCATAACATAGTTAGCTAGGGGTTTGAAACCTGCAAATGGCAAGTGTGTGTGTTTGGATGAGGGGAGTTTGTGTGTGTGCAATTCTGTATGAAAGACATGTGCTTTTTGGCAATCAGGAGATCACACTACATGATGCACATTACCCATTCCAATCACTGATGATGTCAGCACCCTATAAATACAGCCGGAGAAGAGGAACTTCCTAGTAATCCGAATAGTACGCTTCGCTAATGTGTCTTTCTCACGTGTCGTGACATAGTTAGATAGGGGTATGAATCCTGCAAATGGCAAGTGTGTGTGTGTGGGGGTAGTAGGGTGTGTGTAATTGCAAGTGTGAGAAAACAGATCCTTTTGGCAAATACTACAATACACCAGATGCTGCATATTCCCCCAGTAAGCACAGGGGATGTCACCACACTATCAGTACAGCTAAACAGGGCTACTTGCCCAGTAATGCCAATAGTGCGCTCCGCTACTGGGTCTATTACCACTGTCAGAGCACAGATAGGTATGTTTTGGAAACCCACAACTGCCACGTATGGTTGTGTCACACAATATGGCCATGTGTGGGTTGTTCATAACAATGCATGCCATTGCCTAAACCAGCAATGGCAATGCACACATGATGTATGTGTGTGACACATACACATATATACCTGTGACCTGCAGTAGTTACCATGTCTGACACGTGCCTCAAGTGGATAAATGGTATTCGCAATGCATAACAATATGACTGTGTCTTACTGTGCAGGGGCTGCACGTGGTATGTGTCTATACAGTGTGGGTTGTATATGGTATAATGCCTACAGCAGGGGATACACATCTGGTCTGGGCCATATAGTCTACATGTAGTCGATGAACAGGTGCTGCATGTTCCCACCTGTTGTGGGAGTGGTAACATGTTGTTCCACTGCAATTCAGTGACTACATGCTGGGAACCTTTCAGCTAGTGTGTTGTAGCTACAGTAATGCTCACGCACAATGTTTGGCTGGATGTAGTCCAGCCATATAAAGACATTTCTTGAGACTGTCATATTGCCAGTGTTGTTAGAGAGGATAGGTGGTTTCCTGTGTATGGGAGGGTTGTGTGTGCCAGGCTATGAACCAGAAGGCAGTCCAACACACTGTTAGCTGCTCATGGATAGGCCCTGATGCTTTGTGCTGTGCCAACAACCTGGAGGTGTGTGTATCTGTGGTGCCTTGGGATACCACCCCCCTGTCCATGTGTGTTACATGTGTAGGTGACGACAGGCATGGTATGAGGTATAACCTGGCAGTGATGGGTTGCACCTGTGAGCCGTGAATCAGTAATCTGGTACTGCACAGATATTGCAGTTCACCGTGCTGAGGACAGTGTCCAGTGCATGCAGCTTGCGGTGTACACTGCTGGTGTTGTGTAGCATCACTGTTAGTGTCCTATCCTGTGTGATACCCACGAAGGTGGCTATGTAATCCGTGTCCTGTAGCAAAAGGCACTATGTGTGTATCAAGGGACTTCGCCAATATACAATGGCCCATGGGTATCACATGCAAGCTGCCCCTTGCAAATCATTGTGGCTTCCCTAACATGTAAGCACACGTTGACAGCCATTGGATACCCTATGAATGACATTGGAGATTGAGCAGAATGTAGACATAGAACACACTTCCTACATATTGTGGTAGCATCCCTGGTGAGGGTATGATGGCAATGAAGATCAGGCTCATACTGGCCCATGCCACATGCTGAGAGATCCCTTCTATGTTCCCTATCATGTAGTCCAGGGAGGTATGTCTCAGGTCATCCATAGTGGCATGGTCAATGACTGAGTCATATGTGTCCATGCCTCTGACTGACCTGTATGCATGTGTTTTGTGGTGAACCATAGTGCCCCACAGGCATATCACTGTGACCTTCACCATGTATGGCCTGTTGAGCGGGACCCCACTGCAGCAGCCAAGAGAGGTACCTGACACATCTGTAGCAGGTGTGTTGTGTAGCCCTACAGGCTATGAGTGTGTGGCACACGGGATGTGTGTGCCATGTGTGGCATGTGCTCTGTTCCGATGTAACGTATGACTGTGTGCCAGCTGCGGAGGTGTGTGATGCTCAGGCAGGATGCTATTCTGAGTCTCCAAGTATGTCCCAGTGTGTTCAGATTGCTGTCAGTGCGGGTCTGTGTCAGACTGGTATTGTAGTCACTGTAGTATGTCATGCCACCTGACAGGGTATGGCAGTACTGGGTTCAGAGTGCTCAGTCCCCAGTTTGGCTATGTGGTGGCATCCCAGACATGTGTTGTACATTCCTGGCCAGGGGAGAGGGTTGACTGCATACATGTGGCAGCTGTGACATTGCCACATGACTCACATAAATCACAACTGGACCATAGAGGTGATTCTCAGGTTACCTTTGCACATGCTACCATAGTAGTGTGATTGCCATGGTGATTACCAACACATAGGGCCAATGGGGAACAACATACTGAAGGTGTGTATGTGTGGGTGTACTGCTACTGATTTCATAGCACTGGCATATATGACTGCACACATGGGTAAATGCCAGGTAAGTCATGTGCAATGTGTCACAGGCAACGTACATGTGAACAGGACAGACAGTGACGTTCTGTCATGTGGAAACTTGACATACATATAGTACGCTATGCAGATGTCACTAGGAGTCCACAGAAGCTCTGTAACTCTGCATTGCAGGTGGAAGCAGTGTTCCAGGGAACCCCAAGCAAATATGCATGCAAACAAAGCTACAGTAAGCAGGGCTGGAAGTAGTCCATTGTACAACAAAGAAGGGGTAACACTTACAGTAGGTAACAGTGCAAATATGTAGGCACTATCAACATGTACCCAGGAATGCACAGCTCAGATGTCCATGGTAGAACTGATATTATGTCATAGTTAATTGTGATTTGTATTACATTGGTACTGCACACATATCAACATGCACAAACATCCACATTGCATAGTCGTTGTGGGCAACTTGCCACCATTACTGTACATGTCCATCATTGCGTATCACTACTTGCATTAGCTTCTCCCCTGTGCTACCTATGTATGTGGCTATCTGTTGACATCCTTACCATTGGTATGCAATAATGTGCAGCTGTTACACTATGGTACTTACTATGGGTGTAGATAACAATTCAGGACAGTCATACAGTTACTGCATCAGGCATGCTGGGATATACACACGGTCATATCAGCACACTGTACTGTTACCAACATGATACTAGTAATACACTTCTATATAGTCACCCTGTGCATTAGCAACGTGTTTACCTGTTCCTGCACTGATGTTGGAGATTGCAGGAGGTGGCACAGTTTCATCATATGCACAGGGTGTGAATTAGGTATGCCTGAGTCTGCCACTGATACCACCAATTGACATGTGTGTGTATGTGTGTTGGTGAGGGACAGCAGTACAGGGTGGGGCACTGTTGGTGCAGTGTGTGTGTGTATGTGGTAGCCCTAGGTGTTAACATTTCGCATGTGTGTATGCATGCACACAGTTCCACCTCATGGCTGCCATATACTGCAGTTTGTGGACAGCCACAGACTGCACCTGGCAGGTCATACAGATCAGTGTCTGTGGGCACGGGCACGGTACCTGTGCCTGGCAGGGGTGCTACGGACCATATCCGGTACTAAGCCAGACTGGGTACTGTCATCAGAAGCGGGAGTGTGTTGACTGGACACAGGTCCCTGTTGGGTCTGTCCAGAGCCACGTGCACATGGTCTCCTGGGGCGTTCTGATGACAGCACAGACCTAGCATTGCTGGGGCTGCTGCTGGCACTATGGGGGCATCCGCGGGCCTGTTGTCATCCGCGCCGACTGCCAGCTGCTGCTGTTGCTGGCATACGGCCAAGTCGACGCTGCAACCATCCACCATTGCCCTGGATCATGGACATGTGGTTGTGGAACTGCTGTAATATGTCCCCACAATGTCTGTATATGACATTGGTGAAATTACGGATAGCATCCGCGATGTCACGCATACTGTCAGTCATGGCTGTGCGACATACTCTCAGCTCCCTCAGACCCTGTCTGCTGTACCTTTCCATACGGGACTGTGCCTGCATGACAGCCCGAAACATTGCTGAGGTTGACAGACCTCTTTGGGCATGTCTGCCAGAGGCAGTACGCCCACGGATGCTCCCACGAGAAACCATGGGCAACTGTCTATGTGGTACCATTGCAGGACCCTGCCCATGGCTGCTGTGTGGGGAAGCATGTGCCACAGATACCACATTACCCTGGTCAATGCCCACTGTATCCTGTCCATCACCTAGGGACAATGGTGACATAGGATGTACTGGCAGGATGACTGTGCGCAATGATGGGGTTGACAGCTGTGTACTGTCAATTGACTGACCAATGATAGACCCTGACACACCTTCCTGTGCCATTACACAAATATCATCATTATCAGTACCTGTGGCACCAGATTCAGGTTCTCTGCTGCAGGACACCAGAGCAGCACCAGAACCTGTGAGAGGAAGACAGGAAACACAGTTTATAATGTCTACACAATGTTACCAGTGATGCACTAATGCACACATGCACACGTAGACACATGCACACATGCACACATGCACACGTGGACACAGGCACACATGCACACATGCACACATGCACACATGCACACGTGGACACATGCACACATGCACACATGCACACGTGGACACAGACACACATGCACACATGCACATGTGGACACAGGCACACATGCACACATGCACACATGCACACGTGGACACAGGCACACATGCACACATGCACACGTGGACACAGGCACACATGCACACATGCACACATGCACAGATGCACACATGGACACAGGCACACATGCACACATGCACACCCCGCAGTATACACACAGAGCACTACTGAGTTACACTAGTATTACTAGCACTATCAGGACTATTATAGGTATTGTTAAAACACACTCACCAGCATGGATGGGCTGCCTTGCTGTAACACCGGAGGGACCTGCAGAAATGAGGAGATTAATGTCAGTGGGCACAACTGTGTCATTGATACTGCATATGATACAGTGCAGTAGTACACCAGTTGCCTTTCACATGTCAGCTGCTGATATTGGCAATATCACACCTGCACAATTACATACTATGTTGACAGCTACATACCACGGACACACCTTACACATGCACAAACTAACAGTGTACAGAACAGTCAAGTGTACATATGGCATATTACCTGCACGCTCCATGACATGTTGCTGTGTGGATCCAGCCTCCATCATGATGCAGGTGTGTTGCTGCTGATGTTCCAGGGCTGGAGCCACAACACTTAGGTGTAGCCCCTCCAGTCTGGTGAGGGGGGATGTGTGGCCACCCCACCTCCTGTGGCAACCTGTTGCCTGTGGATATCCGACACACGCTGAATGACATTTCTGATTAAATCACTGCAGTGATGTCTTACCTGCTCATATGTCCTATTATGCGTGCCAATGTCATTTACCCTACGGACAAGGTCTTGCCACAGTGCAGCCCTCTCCTGCTGATTCTGGCTGGTGCGGGAAAACAGAATGTCATAATCCGGCACCAGGCTCTGGTGTATCTCTTCATCTTCTACAGCAGGGTAGGCAATATTTCGCTGACGCGCCATGTCCCTGGAAGAGAACACAAACAGGATATCAGCAGACTATGTCAGCAATATATGGCACACATACTATACATGATACTCAACTGTAGTGATATACTACTACTCCCATATGTAGCATGTGTGTGTCTCATGGTGGATACACAAGTACATGGCCAGATATCAGTGCTCAGCCAAAACCTGTGCAACAATACCTGCCACATTCCATACAACATAGTAGCATGCCCCATTGATCAGCTCACTGAGACAGGTCCAATGCACAACCTCACTCTGGGGTTCATACCAAGGTACTGTATGTGGAATGCCATCCACTAGTGTGATCTGGACACAAATTACTCGGCCTGGATATACATATTCCACCACCACCACCACCAGCACAGTAGACTACTTTGATATATATGTGATTAGACAGATATTCACGTGTTATGACTGACATGGTATCCATGCAGCCCACTGGGCCAGTGGAAGCCACAACCCACACTGCTGACCCCTTTGCGAATGCTTCCCACGGACATCCCAAAGAATGCATGGAACATGCACACACATTTCTAACCCAGACCCTATGCACAAAGGTTAGGCATCCTGTCTGGTGGACCCCAGCCAAAGGCAGATTGTATAATGATAGAAGGAGGCTACTGCAGGACAGAGCAGATTCACATAAAGGGAAGGCATCTGTGGTCAGCACTGGTAATAAGCTACGGTCTCTCATAACAACATCCACGGCCTACTCTGGGAGGGAAATGGCCATAAACACTATAGATAACCACGAGACCTTCTTCAGTTATGTTACACATATGGACCAAACACCTCAGATATGCTCTGAGTTACTACACACCTACTTAACATTCACCGAACACACAGATATTGGCAACATTCTGGCAGACAGGTTCAGTGCACGTATCCCCCCTCCTTCTCCCCCACACTTAGAAATACTTATCACAGCTGAATGTAACCTCCCTATCATCTCAGATGTCCAGGTGAAGGCCGCCCTCAGCAAAGCAGAACACACAGCATCAATGTGACCTGATGGTATCCCTGGATGTGTGCTACGTGAACTCCAAGAGGACATACAACCGCATATAAGACTGATATTTAACCTTGGCCGTACTACGGGATATGTACCTGAACACTGGCATACAGCAACAGTGGTCCCACTCCACTAAGGTGGCACCTCTACTGACCCTGGGAACTACCGCCCCATAAGCTTAACCAGCCTGGTCTGCAAAGCTATGGAATGATTCAGTATGGGGCGCATATACAGTGATATTGGGTACCTGCAGACACTTGTTCCCAGCCAGTTTGCCTTTGTGATGGGCTGCTCCTGCCTTTTGAACCTGGTTGACCTTTCAAAACAGTCACTACAGCCATTGATGAGGGTAACGCAGTCCATACAGCCTACCTGGACTTGCTTAAGGCCTTCAACACAGTACTCCACTCAGGCATCATAGACAAGCTCATTAGCTTACATGTTACTACATATGTCACATGATGGGTTGCACACTGGTTGACATACAGAATCCATAATATCGATATTGCAGGAGCCATGTCAGACTCAATGCCAGTAACATGTGGTATCCCACAGGCCTCTGTCCTAGGACCCCTCTTGTTTGGCATTTACTTCTCAGATGTGAAAGCAAACATGTGCGGGTTGTGGATGACAAAGTTCCCAGATGATTGCAAACTAAGCGCCATAGTCGTTACACCAGCTGACACACACATCCTACAGACAGGCCTCACTGAAATGGACAACTGGTGCCAGGATCATGGCCTAACACTGAATGACATGCAATGTATAGTCATCCCCTTTGGGTGGAACTACGTGCACACAACATATCACATGGACATACCTATAGATACAGACCTATGACACATATGGAGGGTTCACAGTATGTAGACTATTAAATTGTTACTTTACATTACCTGTGTTTGTCGCAGCTGGTTGCGTTACCGTTACTACAGCTTCCTGCTGCTGCTAGCCCAGCTTGGTACTGACACTGCTGACAGCTTCAACTTAGTTTGTGTAATGTGTGTTGTTGTTTGTGTTCTTATTTGCTTTTTTTTTTTTCTTTTCTTTCTCTCTCTCTCTCTCTCTCTGTCTGCCTCCAGACAGTGCAATGAAAGTATTGCATGTGTGGAGTGTGAGTACAGGATGCTTTTGTGGGTATCTGCATAAGTCCATGTGATGGCCTCTGCACCAATTGTAAGCCAGAATTTGCTAATTGCATGCAGCCAGTTGTGTACTGATTGCAGTTCTCACTGTGATTTCAGGACAGTGCTATAAAAGGGTATGTGAGATAGGCATTGCCCTTTCAGATTGTAAGGGCGGGGACCATGCTGGTATGCTGTGGACACTGTTTTGTCATTGTAAAGGTTAGTATCTCTCTCATGATTCAGGCTGTGTTATAGATTCACATTTCTCCATTCCTCTCTCCTGTTTCCTATATTAAGTGTGTATGCACACTGACACCTACAACTATATATATATATATATATATATATATATATATGTAAATATACATACATTTCTATATGTACATTAACTGACATTATTACCTACTAGCTACCAACTAGCATGGCTGTTTCTGTTCACACACTACTATTATGGAAATCCACTAGATTTGACAGTAAGTATACATGACATGCTTTGTGTACTACACGTCCTATATTCCCTTTACATTAATTCCTACTATTACATGTTATATTTATTTTAGCACAATGTTCTTGTATAACAGTCATGGCTTAGTGGTAGGTCATGCAGACTACTGTTTCCTGGGTTCGGGACTGATAGTGGGATTTTATTTTGCTTTTGAACTGACCACAGGACCTGTCAATCAGAGTGACTAAGGCACTTTTAAGCAGTTGTAACCGGGTTAGCGCTGGTTTGCGCAGAGCTCACACATGCACACTGGCGTTCAGCTCCGCGCACACCCGCTTACAACCGCTTAACAGTGCTTACTCTGGTGCACACCCACGCTATTTTCTTTGAAAGAAATGAAAATGGGGAGACAGGAAAGTGGTGAAAAAGGGGTCACAAAGAGGGTAAGACAGTAGGGAAACAAGCTTGGGTTTTGCAGGAGGGATGTAGGTAAGGCCCATAGCTGCCCATTTCTTCATCAGCAACAGCTGTGCATATGTATGTAATTTGGTGTGACATTTGAAACCTTCCACCCCTGAGAGAGGTGTCAGGACAACAATAATACTTGTTGTACAGCCAATTGTAATTGATAGTTTCCATGTCCAGCAGATATGTGTGCGGAATGGGCAGCTATTTTTTTGTGGGTACAGAGTGCCCTTTTTTTTTTTTTTTCAGGTGAGAGTGGTATGTCAGGTGAAGGAAGTCAGTATAGCTGGGGAGGTAGGTTGGGTAGGTCAACAGACAAGACAAACAAGATGCATACAGGGGCGGTGTATGACACGTGTGGGGGGGGTTACACAATTGACGTGGACGGATGTTTGGATATCCAGAGCCCATGAGCCCACAGATGGCAACAGTGGAACTGACATCCCCACCCATGGACAGTTGCCACTGTTCCTTCACTGCCCAGGATGGGGCTGTGCTGGGGGCTGTGTAGGCCAGGCAACAGGCATGCCCGTAAGTTGTGCCACCTGTGCCTCAAGCTGGCATAGGGGCCCAAGAACAGAGTCCCAGATCTCCCTACGCACCACAATCCGGACGCTACGGAGGGTGAGTGGTGGTTCTCCTCTGGCCACACTTGCAGAGGGGGGACGGGCCCCATCCCCTGCAGTGCTTCCACCCACAGGTGGCACAGGGCCACCGGAGGAGGGTCCAGACTGGGCACTAGTGCCAGGTGCACTCGCCAGCTGAGGTGGGAGAGGTGGGTCCGCTGGAACCCGCCTTCCCTGTCGTCTTATGTTTTGCATTATGTCATGACAGTTTGGGTTAGTAACATACAATACCATTCGCAATTAGTTGTAACAGCATGCATTAGTATTCCCAAACCCAAACACCCAGATATTCACATCATTGAACAGCGAGCATAACACATGCATAATTTGAACAGCAATACACAGTCCAACAACATGCAGGGTTGATTGATGGCAACAGGCCATCAGGTTTGGATGTATGAACAGGGCAGATGCATCAACGTACATGCAAATATTTATGACCCAACAGGACAAATGTCCAGGGGTGTTAATTGTGATTGCACATACCAATTTCACGTGGAATGGATTATATGTGGTTATAGGGTGGGGTGAAGAAAATATTATTAACACCTTCGAATACCAATACATATGCTGTACATTTCTAATAGCTGCAGATATATACACACTACTGTTCTAACTACAGTTTCCTATATGATAACTACTTCAATTTGGTGATAGGACTGTTACTGCTACATCAATATACATTTTATTGTTATTCATACACGTTCATATCTGGCTTTGTTCAGCTACATCATCCTGCTACATTTGCTTTATATAGCTATAGACAACTGTGGATGTTTGGTATTTCAGACAATCATACTATCTGCATATTGCAGGCTGAGAGTAACATATCCAGATTTTGGGATACACATTCCAGCTGCAGCAACACTTTGAACACATTTCACAGTTTGGTTCTGCTTGTCACATTCATTTCATTCTGTACTGACTGCAGTATACTTTATTCAGGGGTTATTACTACTTTATTGGTGGATTCATAACTCTTTCTCACACTCTCTCACTTGTTTTCATTTTACTATTCAGGATGGTGCTTACTTCTAGGCTTTATTGACATGTTTTACCTGTAGTTATTACAATCCTTTCCAGCAGTCTCACTTCTGTCATGTTTCAGTATTTCAACAGGGATATATTTCACACATGTGATTTGCTCATCTTCTGCAGCTGTACTTTTCAGCCTGCTGCAGGTTGTGTACTATTATATTACAGGTGGGGCATCTTTATTTCAGACATTTTCATTTTTCTGTTTGGATTACAGACTGCAACACACTTTTGTAATCAAGCAATACTTGCAAACACTCTTACACTGTTACTTGCACATTTTATTACTTAGTGACTACATTGCACTCTTTTGCTAACTGTCATACTTTTATATTTCTTTACAGTTACTGGGAGAGGATTACTGACCTGCCTGGTGGCGCAACCGCACCAGCCTATCGCCATAGGCTCTGCGGTTCACAGAACGGACACCTGCAGCTGTAATATAAATGAAGTAATACTGGAATACTCATCTCCATAATATCAGTTAGTTTAATTTCTTACATACATAATTAAATGTAACTTACTCAGTAGTGGGGCGTTGGGCATTTGCCAGGCCTCCTGGATCCAAAGGTTCAATTGGTCCTGCTTACATCTCTTCAGGTCCGCATGGTGGTGACAGACCTGGTCACCAGTCCTTGGAATCCCTGTGGCACTGGTGAGATCATGAGCCAACCGGTCCCATGCCTCAGCCCTATATGCTCCCCACAGGACCTGGCCCTGCATGAGTTGGGCCTCATGATTGTGGACTAGGAGCCAGACCATATATCTGGACTCCTCAACTCCCCACCTCTGTGCTCGAAAGCATCTACCCTCACCTACTCCTGACATTCTGGCTGCAAGTTAGTTCTACAATCGGTTATGCTGTGTATTCCCGCCTATGGGACTTATATATGCTGTTTTTCCCGCACTTATCTGTAATTGGCCATTTTGGAATTGTATCAACTTCACAAAACCTGCTTTGTCATGCTCCACTTTCTATTCATTCCTATATATTTGCTATTACTGCATTTCTAAGTACAGCTGTCATGGCTTAGTGGTTCAGTACCTTGACTATGGTGCATGGTATCCTGGGTTCGAACCTGGCCACTGCTTTTTATATTTTATGACTGTCTAGACAGGCTAGGGGGTGTGTCTGTGTAAAGGCAGTTTTGTTACAGCTTGTGCAACGTTGCCCGTCGGTTAGCTTGTTGGCGCGGCGCGCAGCTCTGCACAAACGGGTTACGCTGGTCTACGCCTCATTTGGCTGTCAGCACGCATATTACGCTCAGCTCAGCTAGGGGCACACAGTTTCAGCATGTTAAACCACTGCTCACCTACAGGCACTCATTTTATACCTGTTAGACCACTGCTCACCTACGGGCAGATGCACTCACCTTGTTAAACTATAGCGCAGCTATAGGCACATCTGGCAGTTTTTATTATTTTATCTCACATTTCTTCAAAATAAATGGCCCATTTCATTACATTTTACATAAAATATAATTTTATTTGTGTACATATATGTCAGGGACTTGTTTCGTGCTTATTTTACTAATAATAAATGTTGATGTTGTGGGGGTTCGAACCATGACTGTCTGCTCTTCAGCTGACATCTCTACCGCTACGCTATTGCTTTTTGGCTTACTTTGCATAGTTAGTTCTTATATGCTTTTCCACTTACTGCTAACTGCGGCTGAGCTACGGGCACGCCCGCGCAAATGAGCGCACTCACGGGCAAACATCTTTACAATTTAAAAAAAATATATAACATGTTCATTTATATATTTTATGTTCATAGTCTGTGGGGGCATGTGTTGTGTTGTGTTTATTCACATTTCCATGGACTCTGTTGTGGGTGTTTACTTTGGGCACTTTTACTCTTCTGGGTGCGTGTCCGCTTGCAGGGCTCGGCCTACGGACACGCCCCCTACTGTCTTTCATGGACCATGTTAGCCTTAGGCGTGATTCAGCATGCCCTCATGCATATGCATGACATGCTGACGTCACACCGTTTAACTGCAGCCTCCGTGTAAGCCTTGTATCTCTTACACGGTGGCTTCGTGAATCCTGCCCATTGTCTTTCCTCTACAGTCTGACAAGAGATGTCTAATCTGCTTAGAATTTCATCCTATCTTGATATACCAAATTTCTTCTACATTTATTGGAAAAAAAGGGAGCTAGACGTACATCAGAAGTTAAGTTCACTGGGACATCTGGAAATGTGTCAGCAAATGTGACTGCTTTAATTATTTAGGTTCCATTTCCATAAGTTTAAATAATTTTGTTGAAAACAAGCTTTATCAGCACAGTAATTATCCTATTAACACTGTATTAATGACTAATGTAGTGTGACTGGGTAGGTCAATTTGGGGATTGGTGAGCTAGCAGAAAAAGTTTATGAAAGATCCCTAGTTAGAGATGGATGCATATCTAATGAAATCATCCTCAGAACAAGAAAAGGGGACTGTGTTTTTGACTTGGTGTACCTTTGTTTCTCCAGTTCTGGCCAGACTACTGGAATCACAGGGTTGGTATCTGGACTTACTGATGGGGTGAGGGTAATACAGAAGGCAGCCAGCTGCATTCTGTTGGAGACACAGTATGCAGGAGCTGATGCTGGTCCATATGCTACTAAGACTGATGGTGTAGAGCATGTGAGCAACATTACTGCTAGAAGTAATCAAGAGTTAGAACAGCTACTAAACTTATTGCCTAAACATAATGTGACCCTCCTCCTGAAGCTGGATGATCTGGAAAATCATTCCTGATGAAGTAATCTGTGATTGAAGTAGTTTGTCTCTTACCATTAAAAATGACTGCAGCACAAAATGTTTGCAGCACAGAAAATCATAACATTTTGATTTACCTACCTTTTGTTCCCTGTGCACAGCCATTTTTTCAACAGTCTCTTTTCCTGAGGAACATGAGTTATCTTGGTGTAAAATCTTAATTGCCTGGGTTCCTCTGAAGCAGCCTTAAGCAAAAACCTTTTGGAAGATAATACTGAGACCCCTTTGCAATGAAGGAAATATTATTCTTTTCGAATATTCTTTCATGTAAAAAGATTGTGTGAGGTGGCTTAAACAACCTTGAAATCTCCTTCCCCCCAGTGTTGTACAAAAAGGAGAGTTTTAGTGCTCAAAATCCATTGGTATTTTAAGGGTGGCAGAGTTCTTTTCTAGCATGAATCTCAAATCCTAAGTAAAAGAAATATGTAGTACAAAAAACCTCCGCTGGCTATACCATAAAGGGCTACCCTTCAAAGTAAATCCAAACCAAATGGTAGTTGGTACAATTCCACAAGTCCATGAACACATAGAAATCCAATGCTCAGGTAGTGAAAAAATGTTTATTTAACGTACAAAGCTAATACAGTTGCAAAAACAGAAATGGGATTGAGTGCGCTTTCATCTACAACATCCAGACTTCATCAGAATCCATCATTTGTTGTAACCAGTTACCTTAAATACATTTTTTAGATAATGATTTAATTAAAAGATTGCTTAATTGCCCAATTGTTACAAAAAGTAACTACAATAAAAACTAAACCAAAAACACTGTCTTTTTTGTGTTGAATTATTGACCAGGTAAAAATAATGCCAGCAACCAAGTACATATTTTGTTTTAAATAAAAATAAAAACAAATATTATACTACAAATATGTAAATCTATATTATTAAAAAAATCCTTGTTTAATTAAAGGTTCCAAAAAACCTTATTAAAAACAGGTTTAATGTAAACCAATGGTGCTTCAGGAAGTTGACTCATAAAAATCAATATACTGGTAAAAATTCAAATCAATTAATATTCTTGCCTTAGAAATCTTCTAAAAATAGTGTAGTGTCACTAATTCCAGATGCATAAGGATTGTAAATCACCCTATATGTAAAATATATAAAATAAAATAAAAATATGGTTGAAAAATCCTAGTACAAAATTTCATATAAAACCACATACGGCTTAAACAATATATATATATGTATATGTAGGAATACATAATACATAGTATCATGTAAATATTAACATATAAACATACAATATAAATATGTAAAAAATTATATAATAAATATAATAAATACCCATATAAATACTATATATAAATATATAAATAAATACTTACAAACTCATAATAGAAATTTTATAGAATCAAACCATTCACTATTAAAAAATATACATGTAGTAAATAATATCCATATGGTCTTCCAAGGAAAAACCTCTTGTTCATATTATTTCCTCTTGGGGTTGTTTGCTAAAAGTTTTAATGCAGGTTTGATGGAGAGGTGATCGTTCATCCCTCTATGGCCACATACATCCAATCTAAGCTGCCAGATTAATTCTCTATATTCTAACAGGGATTCCCAATCACCTCCCCTATCCCCTCTCTTAACTTCTTCCAAAACCCAAAACTTAATATTAGCATTTAAACATGTGGTGGTGTGCCTAAATAGTGCATTGTTGTCATTCCTCTTATTTATATCCCTCATATGTTCGTAGATACGTTGCCTCAACTTACGTTCTGTTTTTCCAACATAATAATTTGCACAAGTCAAGCAATGGGCTAAATAGACCACTCCTTGAGTATAACAGGTATAATAACCATTGCTTCTCAATTTTAGACCTGTACCCCTCAAAAGGAGTTCCTTTTCGCCTTTAATAAAAGGGCACTGTGCACACCTACCACATTTGTGTGTCCCCACTTTTTCTTGTGTTCCACTCATGTTCAAAGGGCTTTTCCTCTCAAAAAGTTTTTTTAAAATTAATATTTTTCCTGTAACCAAATCTCAGTGGTTGTTGAAATATAGAACACTCCTTACTCATTCAAGAAAAAATCTTCCAAACTTCATTAATCCCCTTCTGTATCAAACCTATATCTTTATAGTATGTAAATGTTAAACGTGGTATATCACCACTGTCCCTACTAATGACATTGGTTTTCCTAAAATTAGTCGCTACTATACTAGTATTCTCTTTGTTGGTCAAAAGCGGAGTATATTGAATACTCCGTTTTCTTAAGACTTCTCACTTCACATTCTTAATAAGTTTTAAGGGATATCCTCTTTCCACAAATAAATTTTGTATGACTTCTATTTCTTCAGAAAAACTATCATTGGTACTAGTCATACGTGAGGCCCTAATCATTTGACCCTTAATGATATTTCTTCTTAAATACAGTGGATGATCACTCTGAAAATGTACATAAGAATTTGAGAAACACTTTTTTCTAAAAATCCTAGATTCATATTTCTTATCAATTTTATTTTTAAAATAGTTACATCCAGATAATTAACCTGGTCAAAATTGTACTGGAATGTAAACTTTAAAAAAGTAGTTGTCGTATGTAAATAATGAATGACCTCTTCTATTTGATCCACAGTGCCATTCCAAACAATAAAAATATCATCCAGGTACCGAAAATATTTAATAATGTGTTCCCAAAACACTGATTTAACAACATATTTTAATTCCCAAAAAAGCATAATGATATTCGCGTAAATGGGGGCACAAGAGGACCCCATCGCTACCCCACCAATCTGATGGTAGATATCTCCTTGGAAGTAGATAAAATTGTTTTTCAGGACCAATTCCATGTTCTCAAGTACTAGTCTAAACTCTGCATTATTTAAAAACTTAAATTCAATTAACATATGTTCAAACCAAGTTAGACCAATGTCGTGGGATATTACTGAGAATAAATCTCTTACATCAATAGTAATAAAAGTATAATTATCATGATAGGGAACAGTGTTAAATTTTGCCAAAAAATCCCACGAATCAATAAGTAAGTGATGGTAATCCTTATGGAAATATTTTAACTTAGTATCTACATAGATAGCAAGAGTCTGTGTCTTAGAACACTGGGATGTCACAATGGGTCTGAGGGGGGGGGGGTTGGACATCTTTATGTATTTTTGGAATGCCAAAAATCTCAGGGATTACTGGTTTAGGAACTTTAAGAAAGTTGTATAAATCCAAATCTATAAGTCCTTGTAACAGATTGTCATCCAACCAAAGGTCAATTTTCCTATAACAAATGTTCATTTCATTCCTTGATGCAATCTGATACCTCTCACCTGTATTTAGAATCTCCAGCATTCTCCTTTGTATAGTCCCAGTGGTCCATTAGGACCACCCCTCCCCCTTTATCAGGCTTCATAATTCTTATTTTGTCATTACCTTGTAACATCTTCAAAATATTGATTTCTTCCATTGACAAATTACTATATTCATTGAGTCCATCATTTGACTTAAAATGTTCCCTAACAAAATTTAACGCAAAGGTCTCAAAATTGGCAATATCATGTTGTAAAGGGGGATTAAATACATTCCTCCTTTTAAGCTCATTTGTTACCTTTATCTCATCTTGTTCGGATACAAACTTCAAGTGTAATTTCCTTGTAAATAGTTTTATATCTAATAACACCGCATCAATTTTGGGCTTTTTAACAGGAATAAATGAAAAACCTTTTGAAAAGAGACCAAAAAAATCAGTTGTAACTTCTAATTCAGTAAAATTGTATATATAAAAATTATTTTCAACACTAACTTTACACCCAATAGGGTTAATAAGTACATCCCTATTAACTTCAAGTGATCCACAACAATCAATACCACCATTTTCATCTCTACCATCAAAAGTATCTGTACTAGGTAAAAAACTGTAAACATTCACACTATCAATAACAGGTAAAGCATGACTACCAAAGACACAACTTATCTGTAACTGTTTCCCCCTTGTTTCCTCCCATAATGATTCCCCGTTGCCTCTGCATAGGAAAAAGGGTGGTTCTGATTCCTTAATCTTTCAGACCTCCGTGGGCCCTCTCCTCCTTCCCCTAAAGGGTCGAAATGATCCGCCTCACCATTACCTATAAAATCGTCATTATGGTCATTCAAATTGGAAAAATCAGAGGCTACTTCCCTTGACTGTATATTGGGTTGGTTGGACGATTCAAAATTAACCCTTCTTCCCCCTATCCCATTTGTAGAGGGAAAATTACCATTAGAGGACCTTTTCCTATAAAATTTACTGGGATCTAGGTAGGCCCTACCTTCTTTGTAGTCACGCAGGTCACGTTCAATTTTCCCCAACTTCCTTTTATAGTTTTTAGACACATTTAAATCAACTTCATGAAGCACCTTACAGTACATGTTCTTATATTCCTGCACTGTAAACAACAAATCATTACTAATATCCTGTTGCAATTTATCAATTTTCTTTTTACTATCCTCTAAAATACTTGAATTGCTACATATCATAGCTTTTAAAATAGAAATACCACAGTCGTTAAGTATATCAGAGATGGTTTTAAACAATCCCGTATTCCCCCGTATATTATTCGGGTATTTGTTTAATCTAAGTCCCTTGGGTACAATGTTACGCTCAACACATTGTGTAAGATACCAATTCTAAAAACAAAGATTCCTATATTTGATAAGTTCAAAATCTAATAGCTTACATTTGTCCTTATAGCAACAATTATCCTTGGATACTTTTTCCGTTTGTTCCACAGTCGTGGAAAATGACTTATCGAGCCATTCATTAAAAGATATATTATTGTATGCATCCAAGGTAGCATTTCCTTTCCTAGGTAATGTTTTCTTAGGCAAATTGTCCCAAATTGAATTACCAGCCTGTTCGCCATAACCCGTACTGGAAGCAAAGCCATCGTCTTCGGTTATAGGACGTGACATCATCACTGGTCTCAGGAGCACTTCTGGATTTCCCTGCGCACACGACATAGACTCATCCAAGCCTTCCAAGTCAACCGAACATTGCGAATGATTGTGAATAAGCCTAAGAAGTTGGCTTAACAATGAATTGTCACTCTCCATGGGGGATCCCTCGTACTGCAAGCGGTAAAACAAGTAAATACAAACCACCGATACTCTCCACCAAACGTCACAAAAGGAATACAAAAAACCTCCGCTGGCTATACCATAAAGGGCTACCCTCCAAAGTAAATCCAAACCAAATGGTAGTTGGTACAATTCCACAAGTCCACGAACACGTAGAAATCCAATGCTCAGGTCGTAAAAAAATGTTTATTTAACATACAAAGCTAATACAGTTGCAAAAACAGAAATGCGATTGAGCGCACTTTCACCTACAACATCCAGACTTCATCAGAATCCATCATTTGTTGTAACCAGTTACCTTAAATACATTTTTTAGATAATGAGTTAATTAACTGCAGCCTCCGTGTAAGCCTTGTATCTCTTACACGGAGGCTTCGTGAATCCTGCCCATTGTCTTTCCTCTACAGTCTGACAAGAGATGTCTAATCTGCTTAGAATTTCATCCTATCTTGATATACAGAATTTCTTCTACATTTATTGGAAAAAAAGGGAGCTAGACTTACATCAGAAGTTAAGTTCACTGGGACATCTGGAAATGTGTCAGCAAATGTGACTGCTTTAATTATTTAGGTTCCATTACCATAAGTTTAAATAATTTTGTTGAAAACAAGCTTTATCAGCACAGTAATTATCCTATTAACACTGTATTAATGACTAATGTAGTGTGACTGGGTAGGTCAATTTGGGGATTGCTGAGCTAGCAGAAAAAGTTTATAAAATATCCCTAGTTAGAGATGGATGCATATCTAATGAAATCATCCTCAGAACAAGAAAAGGGGACTGTGTTTTTGACTTGGTGTACCTTTGTTTCTCCAGTTCTGGCCAGACTACTGGAATCACAGGGTTGGTATCTGGACTTACTGATGGGGTGAGGGTAATACAGAAGGCAGCCAGCTGCATTCTGTTGGCGACACAGTATGCAGGAGCTGATGCTGGTCCATATGCTACTAAGACTGATGGTGTAGAGCATGTGAGCAACATTACTGCTAGAAGTAATCAAGAGTTAGAACAGCTACTAAACTTATTGCCTAAACATAATGTGACCCTCCTCCTGAAGCTGGATGATCTGGAAAATCATTCCTGATGAAGTAATCTGTGATTGAAGTAGTTTGTGGCTTACCATTAAAAATGACTGCAGCACAAAATGTTTGCAGTACAGAAAATCATAACATTTCGATTTACCTACCTTTTGTTCCCTGTGCACAGCCATTTTTTCAACAGTCTCTTTTCCTGAGGAACATGAGTTATCTTGGTGTAAAATCTTAATTGCCTGGGTTCCTCTGAAGCAGCCTTAAGCAAAAACTTTTTGGAAGATAATACTGAGACCCCTTTGCAATGAAGGAAAGATTATTCTTTTCGAATATTCTTTCATGTAAAAAGATTGTGTGAGGTGGCTTAAACAACCTTGAAATCTCCTTCCCCCCAGTGTTGTACAAAAAGGAGAGTTTTAGTGCTCAAAATCCATTGGTATTTTAAGGGTGGCAGAGTTCTTTATCAGCATGAATCACAAATCCTAAGTAAAAGAAATATGTCTTATAATATGTCTCTTAGGAGGCTTTCAGTGTAGAACTCCTTTCACAAAAGCCTTGATTAACGTGTTTTCAGTCACCTGACAAAAGGTTAGCACAGCAACACAAATTACACAGGTTTACTACAATGTTAACAAATTGCTGAAAAAATCAAGAACCCTTGGAATAGTAAAGTTTAATGGGTCTTGGCCTTTTGTGGTATTCCAACAGATAAGCCTTCACCTTTGTAGATTGCATTTCCCTGTAATAGGTCTTCTGGCTTCTTGAGGGATATTTACAACTTAATTGGAGAAATATTTATCTTAGGAATTAAAGGGTTACCTTTCAGGTCATGAAATTCAGTGTCTTGAGAATAAAATGTAATGTATTGCCCTGCTGGAGTTAGGTGCTTGTGTAAAGACAACAATAACATCATGGAGGGAGAGTGGCTAGCTTCTTCAAGAGAGGGAAGCTTAGTTGTCTTGGCCAAGTAGGCACTATGAGAATGAGAGTTTCTCTTTTACTTCACTGGTAATAGTATTTTCTGAACAAGATTTAGTGTTTGCAAAGGATTGTATAAGTTTCAGGTCCAAAAAACTCCTCTCCAAATTAAGTGGACAGGCATCAGGGAGCAAACTGGCTACAACTGATTGCAGAAATGTGTGACAAACATGTCCACTTATAGCAAGCAATACATTTACACAAAGTCCCAAGAAACTATTGGATTTACCTTCCATTCATAAGCTATTATCATCATCTGACCAACATATGCTGCAGAGACGTGTTAATTATTCTAAATGGCCAATGCCAAATAGAACTTGCCTCTTCACAGAGTTGACAACATCTGCTTTGTCATTGCTTGCCCATGTGATACATTAGAATGTTGTCATTGTTGTTTATATTCATCTGAAGATGAATTGAGAGTCTCAAAAATCTGTTGAGATTTCATAAACTTTCAGTTTGATATCATAAAACCTTTCTCCTTGAGAATGGTGGCATTGCAGTGAAGGCATTTTGAAATGGATCTCTTAGGCATAACCCAGAGAGCTTTTTCAGACGCTGAGTTGCTTTCAGAGGAAATAGAGGCATCCCTTTTGGGGAGAGTGATTGGTTCCATTCACCAGGAAGAATTACTGTACTTAGGGAATTTTGTGATTCATTCCAGACATTTCTGAGCATCCATTTTTTTTTTTATGTGGAGCCATGCACAGAAAACTAGAACAATGAAAAATAACACTATATCATATGGTCCTTGTAAGTGGCATAGCATGCTGATGGGAGAAATCTGTCATCACATTAAGAATTTCCAATAACTTCTCTTAATGCAGCAGGACAGAGTCCAAGACTGACCCCAGATAGTTACTTAAAGCTGCACAGGACAGGGATGATTTCTTGCAGATTTCTATTATCATTCAAAGAATGCAATAAATAAATAATTAGCCTGAAATTTTGAGTTAACCATTCTTGTGAGTGGGCTGCTAGCAGGCAATCATCCAGATAATGACAGATTAAGTTTTACTTCCTCAGATCTGCAAACAATAGTGATAAAACATTTGGTAAATACTATGTGGGTTGTGGACAGCTCAAATGGCAGTGTTGAAAACTGAAAATGATAATGTACTAGCTAAAACCTGAGGTACTTCTTGTGAGATGCAGTAATTATCATCAATGTTTAGTATTGTTGCAAAGGCTCCCCTGTATATAAGGCAGTACTGCTTTCAGTGTTGTCATCCTGAATTTTATTACTTGATGAAATTCCTTCTATTCTAATCTGTTATGCATCTTAATGTGCTGTCCTTTCTGGGGAGCTAGTCCATGCCTTGTCTGACTTGGTGGCTCCTAGAATAATGCATTTAGAATAACAATGGTTTAGCTTTGCAAGGTCACAAGTAAAATATGCGACCCAACAAATATTCGACTCACATGGTTGGAAACTACACTTTCGAATGCTGAAAACAGCAAAAGTGCTGCACAACAAATTTGCCATTCCAGGAATGTCAAATGTTTTCGAAACACCGGACATTTCCGGATGTCTCCAAACACTGCCATGCAGGGGCCAAGCCCCACACCCCCTGCTACATACATATACTAACTTTGAGATTGCACTACAGTGAAGGAAGGGGTACATGTTCCAATCCCCACTATAGTGCGATCTGTACGTAGAGTGCCAAATTCATATGAGCGAATGCACACTGGCATTCGCCCAATTGTAAATTCAGCAATTTGGTGTTGTCATTCTGAACTTTTGCAATCATCCTTTTGAACATCTTCCATCGCAGATGTGCACTTCAACCTTATGATGGTAAACCATAACAACTGTTTCAGTTTATAAGGTGATTGGACAGATGCATCTTTTCTGTAGAATGGCCTTTTGATTACTGGGTAGTTTCACTGAACCTGAGAAGATAAAGATGAAACTTTTTCTTTAAATTTTGATTTTGCTTTCCCTTTTCTAAGTTAGCTGTTATACCATCAGCTAGCTCACTGAAAAGCATGCCCTGAATGACTGTGGTACCTAAAATTTGGCATTTAACATCCTCAAGGTATATTTCTTTCCTCAGCCAGGCATATCTGCCCATAATGACTCAGATGCGGCTGATCTATATGTAGTGTCCATAATATCATATGCAATTTTTTAAGTTTGAGTATCAATTTCAATTTTTTCATCAGTATCCTATTTCTGCAATATCTCCTGTATTTTCCATGGGAATCTCAAAAGTAATAACATGAGACAACTAGTTTTAAAGTTTATGGATAGTGTATCAGGCATATATTCTTTTTACCATAACTGTCCAGAAAGCTCAATTCCCTATCTGACTGTTAAGTGGTCAGTGATATGAATTTCATAGATGAGAAGAGGTACACAGACATTGTGGTAAGGGTCTGCATTATAGTTGTTATAAAGTGTCTGCCATATTTTCTGAGTCATACAAAGCCTGTGTGCTATATTTTGTGTTGGTAGCCAAGTGTCTGAGTGCAGATTGTTTTTGATTACAGAAAGGAGACATCCATTTTGATTCAGGGCATATCATTATTGCACATATGCATTTCATTGTTCCCTGAGAGATAAAGGAACCATTTTATGGCTAGTTACAAAAAAAAAAAAAAATATATATATATATATATATATATACACACACACACACACACACACACACACACACACACACACACACACACACACACACAAACACATACACATATAAATATATATAAAATGTCCTTTAGATGGTACCAAAAGACTAGAAGGACATATTTTCATGGGTGAGTCTGGTTATGAGGTTGACTCAGTATGACGCATATGACAATTCTCTTCATTGAAGGACAGAGGAGAGAAATATTTCTTGTGTGTTTACATTTGTTTACTTTTGTTTGTGTCATTGGTGGTTTGCATTTTTACAGCCTGAAGAGAGGCATACATTGGCATGGAGGGAAGACTAGCACAGGTTTTCATATTGCAGAGCAGTTTCACAGAAAATTACTCCTAAGCAAAAATCTTGTAGTTAAAAGCAGGTGGTGGGAAAACTGAAGTACTAGCAGAGGAATTTGACGTTGTTAAACCTTCTTTCACTGGGACATGTTTCTGCTTATCCATAGCTATGCATTACAGAACTACCATTTGTTTTACTTTAAATATTATTCTGTAAGACTCCAACATTAGTACCAGTAAAGATGATGTTTTAAACTGTAGGTTGCAGTGAAGACAGGGATTTGTCTTTGGGTACTTTGGTAACTCCCTTATGATGCTTATTTTTGTGAGCTGTCAATCTGCATGTACCCTCCTTTGCTGAGCTAATGGAGGTCATATATTTGGGACCCAGACTTGTGTATGAAATTGATAATTGACACTGATTTGTCTGATCACTAATATGTAACCAGACGTTTTATTCACCAAAAAAGACAAATTGCTGGAGTAATGGGCTTTTCCCCTTTACTCATGTTGGTTTGACTTTGGAATTTTTATAGTTAATTTGAGGGTTGGGTGGAAGCACAGCCACTCACAATGAGGGGTGCAGGAGGGTTTCATTTGAAGCATTTATATCAACATATTGTATTCTTGAAGGAAACTCAGCTGATGCACATCATACATTTGGCAGTTGAAGTTATATAATTACATATTCATTTAAAGAACATATTCCACATCAGACACTTTACTTCAGCTATATACCTAGCGCTGGCAGTTTATGATTTAATAATTTCTCCACTAGATGACTTTCAAAATTATGGATGAAGATGTGGTGTTCCATTAGTTGGTGCAGAATTCCACAGATAGACTTACTGACTGAAACATCTACAACAAATCCTATTGCAACTGATTCTGCTGAATCTGCAGTGGATGCTGAATGACACCATCCCACACTCAGGCATTAGAGATAAACTCTCCCAGCTAAATTTTAGCCCCTATGTATCTTGCCAGATAGCAAATCATCTCACTAATAGAACAGAGAGTGAAGCTGGGTATCTGTACCTCCTCCAAAAGACCCACCACTAGAAGAGTGCCCCAGGATTCAGTCCTTGGCCCTTCTCTTTGGCATTTACTTCAAGGAGGTTAAAGCTAATGTTAAGGGATTGTGGCTGACCAAGTCTGCAGATCTCTCACAACAGCTGCAGGTCAGTGGCAGCTCCAAAGCCTATTACTGTGTGAGTAGTCATACATGGGCATAATAATGGTGGCTGTACCTCTCTATATATTGTGGAAACCTGTAATAGAAGCACATTGAGTACCAGCCAAAAGAATAGATGAGAGGTTTGTGCTACATATAATATTGTCATCCACATGCATATGCATCATCCTGAGTGCAAATAAATGCCAGTCAATATATGCTCCTGTTATCATGCTCTCCCTCACCACTCATACAGGCTTCCTACTGTATAGTGCTCTGAGACAGCATAAACCTCACAAGCCGAGTCTTAGCCACCACTTAAAATCACCTACAAAGTGGGCTTCTCCACAGGCCTTCCCCTCAAAGAAAGGCAAGCAGTCTGGGGAATAGTGAACAGTGGATGCCCTTGAAAAGGTTCATATCAAATAGAAATCCTTGCCCTTTGTTGATAAAGAAATCTATTAATCCATAGCCTATAGAATTGAAGTATAGAAAGACTAATTAGGAAATGAAATCACCTATATCTTAAGAAAGCTATAATAATAAGAAAAAACTGACATAACCCTTTTCTCCAAACTTCACATAGTTGGTAGTAGCTTGGTTTGCTAGAAAGCTACAACTATACCTCATAAACATTCTGTTTTTATCTCCAACAAGTCTTCAGTTGTGTTTGTTCAACCTCATTAAACCTATTTCCCGATCACCTTCTTAAATTACTGCCAACAATTCTGTATATTTTCGCCGAAGTTACACTTTCCATCATAAACTGCTTATCTACCTCTCTCCATGTCCTCTAACCTCATAATAACTACCTTCTTTACTAATTTACCCAGTGCCTCTTTAAATTATCTATTCAGAAATCTAAGGCCAAATAGTCCTGTCTGACAAGATGGAATTCTGCCTAAATGACTTCAGTTTTGCTGCAAACTCAGTTGCTTTACCTGACACACATTACTTAACTTAAGCAGTAATCAGAGCATTTTCCTTGATGTGGAAAGCACCATTTCAACCTCTTACTTAAGATAAGCTGTCCAGTGGCCCAGAATTACTTAAAACAATGAAGATGCCCTACCCCTTGCTAAGCTACTAGTAAAAGCAGCAAACAAACGGTGTTCTCTTCTTACTGCAATAAGACCTTCCTGCCCTTATTCAACAAAGCTTTCATTCCAAGCATGGAGTAAATAATGCCTCACTAGTTATCACCAACACCCTTCATTCCAACCTCAGTAATAATAATAATTAGATGACCACTCTTCATTTCTCAAAAACATTTGGTAACATTACTCAATCCATGCTTATCAGATGTCTTTTTGTAAATAAACAGTGAATCCTAGCACAGTGACTAATTTTGCAACTATGATAAATCAGAATTCACTGTGTAAAATGACATATCTGCTATTTGTCGTCCCAGCCTATCCTTCTGGACACCCCTAGGCATTTTAATTATTTATTTATTTTGTGTGTGTGTGTGTGTGTGTGTGTGTGTGTGTGTGTGTGTGTGTGTGTGTGTGTGTGTGTGTGTGCGTGTATGTGTGTGAATTACATGCACAGTTTCTGTTCACCTATATCTCTTGTACAATAAACAGATGACTCTGTTATAATCCATTCTTCTGACAAATGTCCTCACTTCTTAAATCTTCAGCTCACAGTATTTTTCACATCCTCACTGAACTTGCTACATGGCTTTGTTGTTGTTGTTATTGTT
Organism: Protopterus annectens; assembly: GCF_019279795.1. NCBI lineage: Eukaryota > Metazoa > Chordata > Ceratodontiformes > Protopteridae > Protopterus > Protopterus annectens. The sequence continues at coordinate 1,161,523,214 of NC_056731.1, forward strand.
GATTACTATTGATCTGTAATCACTCAGCTGACCAAATATCAAAGCAAAACAAAAGAATAACACTTAAAATTCTGTGTACCTCTCAACTGTACAAATGTTCGCAGAATATCTACATTTTTGCTTCATATTTTTTATATGTTTTTCATAAAATTGCAGTTTTCTGGCAAATTAGTGTCAAATCATTAAAGATTGATGTTAGAAAATAATGACAGACATTCGAGTTTCAGACTTCATACTCCAGAAAATTAATGCTAATGCAAAACCTGTAATTCTATCAACTTTCTAAATTTGTAAGAGCAATATTTAAAAAGTGTCCCTGTTTTGGGGCCTTTGTCCCACTTTTATTTATGGCATTGTCCAGATGTCTTGCTCTAAGAGGTTGAGAGGTATGTGTATATATACAAAGCACAATAACAAAAAAAGTACATAAGTAGCCTCAATCTGTTTTCTTAAAAACTGTTTTATATCCCACCCTAAAAGAACCTTAGCTTCTGTCTTTCTCCTGCCAAAACAACTGTATGGTCAGATTCTATCCAGTATGCATTCTTCACCATTCTTAGCCAGATTACTCAATACTTACCATGCGATTGCCTGATTTTCCACAAAAGTCCCCATTCAGCACTAATCATTATGTACTTCTCATCTGGCTTAGTTGGCTCACCTTCAAAGTAAAACTTCAAGCTATCTGAATCAAGTCATAGTAGATGATTACCTTATACCAATGTATGCCCTGTATTGTATATTGCATTGAAACCCAGCCCCCTTTTCTTTATTGAAAGCATTCCTGCACAATTGTCTAAGCATACTAACTTCAGATCACCTAAAACCTTGGTATGTTAACCTTGTAACTGCCAGTGTCACATGCCTGCAGCATTTGTCTATTTTTTTTTAACTTCTGTCTGCCTCCTGCATTTTTTATACTGTATTTGTACTGGTTTAATGTATGCTCTTTGTATGTTTGTATGTTTGTATCTACTGCGCATTCCGTATTCTTTAAACTATAACTTTTTTCTTCCTGAGTTACCACATGTTGCATCCTTTCTTTTAATCTCAGTATTTATTTTTTGTTTTATTGTACATTATATTTGGACTGTATGACTATATTTATATAGTATTATTTTTTCTTTTAACTTTTTCTGTATTTTTATTAAGACTTCTATTCCTCTGAATCTGACCAACGTTGTTATGTTCATCATCTGTTATAACTGTAAAGCTGTAAATGAAAGTTTTGCCCACTTGGACAACCCAATTAAAACAGACAAATAGAATGAAATACAATAAACGGTGCAGTATCAGTGTTCTGAGATACTTGAAGACTTATGCACTTTAGACATTTCAGTCTCACAAAAACTCAATTAACATTTTCTTTAAAAACACATCATGGAAGCTATGACCATGAATTCAAAATAATTGTAAAGGCGACAGCAGTAAGTATTGTATTACTACTGATAGCATTAATAGCTGCATTTTTCACCTCTGAAATTATGTGAAAAAAAACAGCTTTATGAAAATTTGCAAGTAACTAATTACCTTCTGCAGCATACTGTGGAACAAAACACACAATACAGTGTCTTTCTGTTGTTTGCAAAACTGCACCTCTTAAATTTGAGAAATCTCTGAAAAAATGTCAAATCACCTAGCAATTATATAATTGCATCATGTTATTTTTCAACTTAAATATTGTCAGTTTAATGTATAACTATATGCTGTTTCTGCATTTACTTCAAAAAAAGCATGCGAGCAGAATTAGTATCAAGAACTATTTACCATGAAATGCATTTATTGGAGGTTAATTCATTCTCATCAGAACATTTTTCCCACTGCAATGACTATTTTTTTTTATATTTCCATGTCACATAAAAGGTAACAAACATAGTTTAGTTTTATCAGACTGCAAAAACACGTAAAGGTATTGTGAAACAGAACACCAGCTGCTAGTCTGTCATACTTCTTGATTTGATGATTCGGAAAGAACATATCGAAATGAAATACAACAGTAAGTAAAAACAAGTGCCCTTTCTATGGCCCAGGAAATGCACCAAAAAGTAATGTCATTTATACAACTGGGACAAATCTAGGTTTCATGACATTTGTAAAATATTCATGAGACTTCATAGATAACAGTAACACACAAAGGCAACAGGAACACCAGTAATTAACATTTTATGAAGATATTAGTGTACTTCAGAGAGAGAGGGAGTGAGAGAGTGAAAATAAATCACTCATACTATATATAGAGTCATGTTGCAAGGGGAAATAGCAAGATTACAGAAAGGAAGTTCAGCCAGAGATGGCTTTCTTTCTCAGGTTCACCTGGAAGATTTGCTTGTTAAACTTGAAAGTGTAAGGTATCTGTTGAAGGCTATCATTTTCAGGGCCCCCCTGCTGTATTAGCTAACCTATGATCTTTTCAACCTATTAGCATCTATTCTGCTTGCCAGTAATTCACATATGCACAATGAACTAACTGGACTCTTTTTGAAACTGTTTTAATCAAGTGGTGGTGGATCAAAGAAAAGACAACAGGTTTCCTGTTTTTACTGTATTTTTAACTGAGCCATAAAAGAACAGCATCTGGTGTTGCAATCTGTTTTTAATGCTTACAGTTTTACAAAGTAGTTTACAAGCTTCTTAGATCATTGTAGTACAAAAGCAGTGTATGAGGCACTTTGTATTACCAAGCACAACTGGAAACATGCAGGACAGATACGGCAGACACTGAGGGCAGTTATGATTTACTTAAAAAAATGAATCACGCCACTCTGCACATGCAAATCATTGGACAGATGAATGCTAATGTGAGAATATAAGCCAAGTCTTTTCAACATATGTAAAACATCTAAAATTAACCAAAATGTACACCTGATTATCTTTCTCTGTTAATATGTTGGTGTTACTAATTTAACAACTAGTGCACATCATAAAATGGCTGTTGATCTCCAGGCAAATAATCTTTTGTTACGTGTTACTTTTTCAAAAACAAGCAAATACAAACACAAAAGCAACTCAGAGATGGTGTCTGCATAATGTACCAAGGCCAGTACGGAGTCCATTTCACTATTACCATGGACATTAGCAAACAGAGCTGTACTTGTGCCATGAACTGCACAGTGTACCATAGTAAGAAATTAATGATGCACTAATCTGCTCTTGTTGCCATTAATTTCAATGGCACAGTGAGTGCCCACCACACTGGAGCAGCAATCACTGAGCAAGACATGCAGTGCAGTATAGTGCACAACAGGCCAGCATGGCATGCCTTACAAAGTAGGTCATGGATTTAAGAAAAGGGACTAATACTTGTGAGAACTCCATACTAGTAGGATGTGCTGGCGTTTTCTAGGATAGTTTGGGGAAATTTGTGACTTTAGTGAGTTTTCATTAGTACAAGCATAGGTGGCATCAATCAAGAAGGTGAGGCTGGTATTTAAAAGGGTATATAATCATGCAGGGTGTACAGCTGTACATGTATCAACAGTAGGTAGCATTTGGAGAAGGAATCATTCTACAGGAACAAAACTAAGAAAGTTTTGTGACTGCCATTAAAAACAGCCTGCTGGGACCCCTTCACACATATGCAGAGAGCTTATGAAACCAAGGACTGCCTGTTCAGTGAGTAGAGAATAAATTCTTTTGACATGTCATACTGAGGTGGATTTCCTTGCTCTGTATGTTCATTTCTGATCTGCAATTAATTTCATGGGATAGTGCATTGTCAGAGATGGTCTAACTGGACTTTAATTTCTTGGTCTGCAATGCTACTGTGTAGATTCCATGCATTTATTTCTTAACCTTGTTTGTTAGTTATTTGCTTTTCGTCGTATTTTTTTCTTTATTTTTTTCTTTCTATATTTATTATATTTATTTATTGTACTTTCTTATTATAATGGCCTTGGCGATATAGTTAGGTAAAGAGTAAACAGGGCGATTAATCACGAAATGTGGTTGCCAAAGCAATCGCCATGGAGAACGTATTTGTAACCCATTAATTCAATTTTATTAGCTCTTTCATAGTTTTGGTGAAAAAAACCTGTTCATGAAAATGCTGACAATATTTGACTGAAAAAGATACAGTGGCATTTTTTCAGGAGAAAGGAATTTTACCTCGTCATAGAGTATGCGAAAATGGCCACAATATGCAGTTATATGTTGCTGATAAAAGCATTTGGAGATGTAATATTAGTACTTGCAAAAAGAAAGGGATCCATGTTGGGAACTGGTTTTATGGTCCCAGAATACCATTTGTAACAGCTCTGTGCTTCATTTATTGCTGGGCAGAAAAACTCACTTCCATTACATGGTATGACAGGCAGCTAAATATCTGCAAAAATACGACCATAGACTGGAATAATTATATGAGGGAGGTGTGTTTGGAGTACTTAAAGAGACAATGTAGAGGACAAATAGGTGGAAAAGGTAAAATTGTAGAGATAGACATAACTCTATTTGTCCAGCGGTAGAACAATGTTGGCAATTTGCCTGCTAAATCAAATTTTATTGCTGTTTTCACTGTTTACAAAGCTTGTTTTGCTATTTTCACTGTTTGTTAAGTATTTACTGGTATTTTTCACTGTTATAAAGCTATCTGTTCTGCTTTTTCTGTCTTTTCTGCCAAGCAGGGTTTAAATAACTGATATGTTAGCTGTTTAAAACATACTTTAGAGCCTCCTTGCTGATTTTCTGCTGTTTTAAATGTTTTTTAGTATCTCGCTGCTATTTTTCTGTTATGTGAAACATTCTTTAGTGTTTTCCACTGAACCTAGGATAGCTAGTAGTTGTAGTATAGTCCAGATGCAGGCTTGCTTCATCTGTGTTTGTTTGTAGTGATTGTTTGTTCTGAGCACATTTTCTAGGCCATCTTGGATTGGAAGGGGCCTGCACTCTAGTGAAAGCATTGTGTTGATTGGACCCTGTCTGGCTTGGAATAAGCATCCTCTTTGATCTTTCTGAATCTTTAAAAATTTTTTTTTTCAATTTTTTATCTTTTGGTATTTAGGCCCTGCATTTGAGCAGGTTTCCGCTTGTTTGCCCATTGCATGGCACTGTGCACTGCAGCACAACTGTACACCAAAGCTAGATAGTTAAATTCATCATTTTTCCCTTAGATTTGTAGCACACTCGTGCAGCCCTCATCCTTACTGCTTACCTGATCAAAGAAATACTGCTAGTGAGCTGTAATCTATTAACCATCAGCAAAAAAAAAAAAACAAATATATGTATATATGTCGATTCTGAGGTTGCCTTTCTCGGTTCTGGGCTCCCATCCCACTTCAGGAGGGTCGACTTTCCAGGCAATGGAGAGGGCTCTTGCTTCAGTAGGCTTTTTGTGCTTGCCCCTCTACCTCTTGGGTTACCCCACCTGCAGCTGAGCTAGTTCAGCCCATTGTGCAGCATGCACGGAAATGTCCTGACACCATTGAACCAATCCCCTGGAGGCCGGAAAAAAAATCGTATCTCCCCCAGAACAACATCCATACTGGTCCAAGGGACTTCAGTAGACACTATGGTGGTAGTGGCTGCTACCAAAAAAGAACTGGCTGAGGAGAGCCAGACTGTCCACCCCCCAAACAAGAAGTCTCGGGTAGGTATAACTGGGTGTGGATCTGATCCAGTCAAGTGGTATATTGGTCAGACAAAGAGGGCAGTAAAAGTTAGAATCCTAGAACATTTGGGGGATATTAGAAATCAGAATTTCAATAGTCCAGTGGAAGAACATTTTTGCAGGTTTCATGTGGGTAACTATGATACTTTCTTCTTTAGTGTACCTGCCAGTCCTAGTAACATCAGAGGTGGTGACTTAAAGTATAGGTTATTTAGTTTGGAAAGCAGACTAATTTTAAATTATGGTACCCTATACCTTAGGGATCTAAATTTGGAGGCAAACGTTACCATCCTATAAATGTCTACAAGGTATATTTAACTGAGAAATATGCATAAGTAATATTTATAGCTATATTAGTAATATATTTATATTGGTAATATATTTTGACATTTATGATGTGTAATTTGATTGTGTGTAGTCTCTTTAAAATATAGAAGAAGTCATTTGTTGTTGTTGCTGTTTGTCTTTTGGCTTTTCCCAGTTAGGGGTCACCACAGCAGAACTCCGGTCCACTAATGATTGGCAGTAGATTTTTACAGTGCTGAGTTGCCAGCTCGACGCCCAACCTTCAATGAAGGCACGCCCATTCATGCATGTCTTTCGGAACACCACTTGACTGCGGGGAGGACATGCAGGCTCTACACAGAAGGCACTTCCCACACTCCAGCAGAGAATCAAACAGGAGAACATCTTGCTGTGAGGCAACAATGCTACCGCTGCACCACTGCGGATTAGAAGAAGTCATTTGCATAACTGAATAATTCATTAATGGTTTACATGGTATAAAAATATGTTTGGTGCATTATATTAACTATCCTTGAAGGCGATATGCTGAGGTACCTGATGCTTGCTTGGTACAAATAAAGCATACATACCATCTGTGGATTTCGTTTTTTTTATTTTATTCCTATCTTGTGGTTTTTGTGGTTATCATGGCAGAGGGTGTACCAGGTGATGGTCAAACTGTTGGTGTGGCAGGGACTATGCTGTTTGCTGAATTTGCTAAACTGGTCGCACGTGATCCATGGTTTATTTCTGAATATGCTGACATTAACATGCGGTATGGAGAATTACAAAGGTTGATGGCGAAAGAAATCAATCTTTATTATGATACAAAACTTTTAGAAAACTATATTGAATCGAACATTGCTCCATGGGGGTTAAGGATTAATCAACTTCCTGCATGGGATTTCCAAGATAAAGAACAAGACTTACAGGAAGAATGGAAGCAAGCTGCCATACGGTGTTCTTTAGAATGGCTCCATATTTTGGTTAAACGGAACACTCATACTACTGGTAAGCTGCGTGATCAAATTTCAGATTTGCAGCTTAAACTTAAGAATCAATCATCTAGTAGTGTATTTTCTAGTAAGATGTGTGATATAAAAAGTGACATGGATAAAGTGGAATCGAGTGTATTGGCACGTAAAAGGAGAAAATTGATCCGCGATGTGGAAGATTTTAAGAGCGGAATAATTTTCTCTTGGCAGCGTACTTCACGTACTCAATGAAATCAATGTCAAAGAAGGACAGAGAACACCAGCAGGAAATCAAGTCTTAGAGACTCGTCAACATCTTCAGTGGAGACGCTCTCAAAAAAGAGCACATTGTTTGAAAATTTGGATGGCGACAGTGCTTCAGGTTCCTCTCATTTTTCTCCAGGGGCCAGCAACCAGACTTCATCACCGAAAGACAATCAACGCAAGGGTTAGAAGGATGGCAGGAAAGGCAAGAGACTTAAAGACAATTTGGTTCATGTAATGTTACTGAATGTGTTACTCCTGAACCTGCTTATATCAATGAAGAGCTAAAAGTTGTAAATTTGTCAAATTTAGTGTTAACTGAAAATGCGATGTCTTTTAAGGAGGGGAACTAAATTTGTGCCTACAAAAAATCCTGCTTTGGCTGAGGTAATGATGGAAGCCAAAACCTTTGTAGGAAATTACACCTTTGTGTGTTTTTTTGGTAAGAACAAAATGCATGTTAATACTTTTGGTCATATGTCTGACAGTTTGAAAGAACAATTGTTGGAAGATGAAGTAGACAATGAAATAGACAATGCATTGATGAATATGTTGATTTATGACTACGATGACAATTTTGATGAAAATGAAAATGAAAATATTGCACATTGTATGTTTGACACTGGCTATTCTAGATTTTTAGTTCCCTCATTGGATGTTAAAAGTTATTTTATGCCCGCTAAATGGTCAACAGCAGTGACTCTCTTTGAACAGGTGTTAGTAAAGAATGTTGAATTTGCCCATAGTAAATTTGTCAAGTATAAACCAAAGTTCAATCTTACACAGTTAGAGTGGTTAGAACTGAAGACGTTAAGAACAAGTTTGAAGGAATTGGTTTTCAGGGAGGCTGATAAAGGGGATAATTGGGTCATTATGTCAAGAAATCAGTATGATGGGATGGTTAATGTATTATTAAATAAAGAAGAATATTATGTTGTGTTATCTAGTAACCCTGTAAATGAATATAACAGTGAGTTAAGTGAGATTTTAGAAAGAGGAGAAAGGTTGGGTCTTTTATCTGGAGAAGATGTTAAAAAATGATAATTAAGGACCCCCATGATCCTTATTTTTATGCCATAGCCAAAATACACAGGGAAAGTCCCTGAGGGATGCTCTGATCTATGATTGGCCCACAGGACCTCTGTATGCCTTTCCTCCCTTTCCCCTGTTTCCCAGTTTCTAACAAAAGCCCTTCGTCTGAGAAGCAGAGTAATCCTCATTACCCTTTATTGGTCATGACAAGTTTGGTTTCCCTTCCTTTGGCTTCACCTACTAGATTGCCCATGGATTCTGAATCCCTCTCCAGAACTGATCTCGCACCCACAAGGGTTGACTCACCTGAACATTTCCAGTCTCAAGCTGACAGCTTGGGTCCTCCACTTCCAGCAATCGCCAGGCAGGACAACCTCACCTCCCCAGTACATAATATCTTTCTGGCTTCTCATAAACCATCCACCAGGAAAACATATCCCAGCAAATGGAAGAGATTCTTCATTTGGTCTCATAGAAGGCAAATGGATCCCTTCTCAGCTCCAGTTACTGTAGTCTTGGAATATTTGTCAAATCTTCTTGATTCAGGAGCAGCAGCTTCAACCATTCGGGTGGACTTAGCTGCTATCTCAAATTTCCATACTAAGTCTCAGGATTCTTTCCTTATATCCCACCATCTCTACAAAACATTCTTAAAAAGTGTTTTACATATCAGACCTCCTTTCAGGGAACCAATAGAGCCTTGAAACTTAACATTAGTATGCAATATCTAACATGATCTCCTTTTGAAGCAGCCTCAACTTGCAATCTAAAATTTGTGTCTTGGAAATCATTATTTTTGATAGCTGTCACATTAGCTAGACGCGTCTCAGAGCTTCAAGCTTTGTGTATCAGATTACCCTGTGATATTTCACAAGGACAGAGTATCACTCCTTGCTAATCCATCCTTTCTACCTAAAGTTATTTCCAAACTGATGATTAACCAAAACATTGACCTGCCAGTATTTTTTCCCAACTACTCGAATAAAGGAGAATATTGCTCAGCAAGAAAAGAACACTGTCAGGGTAAGGTATCACCTCCCAAAAAAGCACAAATCCAAAATCAGAAGAGGATGGTACTCCACAACAAACGAAGCAAAACCAGATGAATGAAAAGACAAGTCCTTTATTCGAATAAGTAAGCACTTTCACGTTGCTTGGAACGCTTCATCAGACTTCAACGTTTGTTGTGGAGTATCATCCTCTTCTGATTTTGGAAAGGAGAATATTGCCTTCACTTGCTGGACGTACATAGGCAATTATATTTTTAACTGGAGAGAACTAGATCAATATGTAAATCAGACCAGTTATTTTGGTCTTCTCAGGACCAAAAATGGGTAATTCTCTCTCCAAAGTAACTTTGGCCAAATGGTTGAGAAACTGCATAACCTTGATTTACCAAAAGAACAGGACCCCTCTGCCTTGTAAATTCAGAGAGCATTCTCCCTGGTCAGTAGCTACTTCTGTTGCTTTCCATGCGAGAAATTCTTTGAATGACATTTGTGCAGCTGCAACCTGGACTACCCCTCATATCTTTATCACTCATTACAAATTGGATTTGGCCTCCAGGGGAAGAGCATCCTTCAGTTCAATGGTACACAGGAACATTCCTCCATAAGGGCCTCCCAGGAATAAAGGTAGTTAGGGACTCTGCCCCATTAGTAAGGAATAAATGAAGATTCTTACCATAACGTTCCAGCTGTGTTGTTGATCTTCATTCATTTATTACGATTACGTCCCACCCTCCTTCCTCCTCCTAAGACTCCTGAGAGATTGTACAGGGTCCTGCACCTGTTCTTGGGGTTTTTCTGCCCAGAGACGCCCTCTGCTTTACTTATGTTAGGCAAACTCAATCTGAGGTAACATGGGAAGGGCATTGTGGGTAAAAGCTTAGCTCGAGCATTTTTTGGCTGGCACGAGCTTGTTACAAGGCCAACTCGATTCCATTCTGAAGAAGTTCCAGCACATTAAAGGAACAAAAGCTTATTAACACATCAGAAGGTTTGAATTTATTTTATTTGACTGATATTTTTTTCTTTTATCGCTTCAGTTTAGTTGTCAGAAGTGTTTTCAGTATTTAGTATTTTCTTCTGGTGATTGTTGTTTTTTATTTGCATATGTATATATGTATATACACGCACATATATATATATATATATATATATATATATATATATATATATATATATATATATATATGGATTCACTTCATAACATTGAAATATCAAAATACTGAAACTCATAACACTGAAACCAAAATACTGAAACTTCAAAATCTTGAAAACTCAAAATACTGAAACTCAAAATACTGAAAACACATATTATGCGTAAACTCAGCTTAAACAACATAAATCATAACAATTTCTACCAAATATATGCAGGGGGGGCAAGCCCCCATGCACCCCCCACACACCCTGCTAATTAAATATATCAACTCCAAGATTGCACATAGTGTAGTTAAGTGCAATCTTGGAGTAGATATATATAATTAGCAGGGGGTGTGGGGGGCGCAGCAGGGGGTGTGTTGTTTAAGCTGAGTTTACGCATAATATGTGCTTTCAGTATTTTGAGTTTCAGTGTTTTGAGTATTCAGTATTTTGAGCTTTCAGTATTTTGGTCTTCAGTATTATGAAGTTTTGTCATTTTCAGTATTTTGAAGTTTCAGTGTTATGAAGTGAATCCATATATATATATATATATATATATATATATATATATATATATATAGGAACACTTTATAATCCCAAAGTTCTGAACTATTGAATTTTAGAATCCCAAGATCATAAAGCTCAAAGCTCCAAAACCACAGAAGTGCGAATTTCAAAATCCCAAATTCAGGAGATGTTGAATTAGCGCCGTTGGTGTTGCACTGTGTGAATGGATAGATGGAGATTCAGGAAAGTATTTATGTTTAAGGGTTTTGGTTTGGGGCTTTAGTGTGTGTCAGTTTGTTTTGTTAATGTGATGTGTGTGTGCAAGAGGAATGTAACTTGTATGTGGTGTTTTTGTGTGTTGTCTGTGTAGCGAAACCTTGGAGTTAGTATATTTAAGTAGGGTAGGTTGTAGGGGGACGCATCCCCTCACATGGGGAGTGCAGTGGGGCTTGAATCCCAGTTTGTATGTAGTGTAGGTTTGTGTGTTTGTGTGTGGGGGAAAGGTGTGTATATGTGTTTGTGTGTGGTGTATGGTTAGTGTAGGTGTCATGATTTTTAAATTTGCACTTCTGGGGTTTCGAGATGTTAAGGTTTTGGCTTTATGATCTTGAGATTCTGAAATTCGATATTTCAGGATTTCGGGATTATAAAGTGAACCTATATATATATATATATATATATATATATATATATATATATATGAAACAACTGAGCTCCTCTGTGAATGATTCTGACAACATACCCCTAGTGACAACAGTCTTCAACCTAGAATTATGGAAAGTTGGACTACTCTTGTTTCACCTGCCAACCTTGTTGACTTGAGTCTCTTGAGGCATTGTAGCAATTGCCTCACGTACACTGACAACCCTGTACTAATGATTCACTCTAGTACAGAGTGCGAGAGATGTAACTATGCCAAGAATCTTGAACCCATGCTCTCTTGCACTCAAAACAGTAACACGGAAGAGGTTGTCAACTCACCCACCACTACATATGCATATAATACCATTATTCATACACATAGTATGCATCAAACACAAAGATCTACATACATGGAGGTTCTCTTGAAAAACTTACCTAAACACCAGAGACCTCCAAAATACAAGACTGCTACAACTAACACAGTACCCACAGCACCCACGAAACATAGCAACACCAGTGTCTCACACACTATGCCCATAAGGCGAAACACTCAAAAAACATTTTTTCTTGTCATTGGAGACCCAAAAATGAGACACACTGACATCCACCTCACCAGGCTGGACAAGGAGAGGGTCACTGTCAGCTGCTTTTCCAGGGCCAGGATTCATCAGATCATGCATGCTCTCAGTTCTCTCAGCAACAAGTACCATTATGACTCTGTCATACTTCATGTTGGCATGAACAACCTGAGACATACCTCACTAGACTATATGAAGAAAGACATAGTTGAGCTCTCTGATTATGTGTCCCAGGCAGGTATGTCTCTAGCCTTAAGCAGCATACTACCCTCACATAGAATGATGCTGCAGTATAAACAAAAAATGATTGATTTCAATAATTTGCTTAGTTTTTGATCCATTCAAAGGGGATCCAGTTCCTATCAGCCTGGGAAGCCATGGTTGACAAAACTCACTGCTTTGTGAGAGACAGTTTGCACCTGGCACCTCTAGGCTTTTGGCTGCTGGCAAAGGCTCTTGCCTCCCACATAGCGCCTTTTTTAGGCAAGGTCTCGAAAACACCATTACTGATATGAAATTAGCCAGCCAGAACAAAATAAGGGTCATGCTGCTAAATGCTAGGAGCTTAAACCAAAAACTGCACTCCCTGGAAGCACTACTATCACTAGACAATGTAGATGTCTGTGCAGTCACAGAAACCCTGTTCAAGGCCTCAGAGATTATCCTGGCCTTACAAGGCTACAATGCCTTCCACACCTTTAGAACACAAAATTAATGAGTGAATACCAAATGAGGTGATGTTTCTATCTATTAGAGATAAATCCACCTCTCATTTAGTTAGACTGGACAACTCCATGGAGTTACTCAAAGTCCAGATTATGATAGGTAAGACCCCCATTCAAGTCATAGCCACTTATATATCTCCCTCCATGGGTCATGATACCCACTAAGCCTACTTGACCAAACTGGAGACAATCCAAATTTTATTGAACACTCCGGTTATGGGGGTTTTCAATTATCCCACCATCATCTGGGAAACCTACGCTAGCCCCAACTCGCTAGTGTAATAGTTCTTTGACTTTGATAATTCAAATGCCCTGGAAAAAATTGCGCATACCCTGACAAGAGGAAGAAACATTCTAGATCTGGTCCTCATTATTATGTCAAACAGATGCACTGCCGCAACTATCAGACACTCATTAGTTAAATCTGACCACAAAACAGTCACCTTCAAGCTGGCACTAACACTAAAACTCACAAAGGGTAAAATCAGACTGAAAAACTTCACCAAGGCAAACTATACCTTGCTAGGCAAAGGTTTAAATGCATTCCAAGCCCCACCCCAAGCTGGAAGGGGTAATTAAGCCAAAGCTTACACTAAAGCCCTGTACAATAACTTGCATAAGTGTATAAACTCAGCTGTATCAGAAAGAATCAATGCTAGAATCCCAAGTAAAATCAAGCCACCATGGTGGACAGCCAGCATCAACAAAATTTATAAGAAATGCAAAAAGTTGCTTTTCAAGAAAACAAAGGCAAGGCCTCAAAAATAGAAATGCACTCTCCTCAGCCTCAACAGGCAAATAAGACAACTTGTCAAACTCTCTAAGGGCTCCTTTGAGAGTAACTTAGCAAGTACAGCCAAGGATAACCAAAAGGCCTTTTACATACATAGTCTAATAGATAATACCCAAACATGTGCAGAACTAGTGACCAACAGCATCACACACAATGACCCCACAGATTTAGCAAACCTGCCAATGGATAGGTTTGGGGGAAATTTCACGCCCTTATCCCCTCCTAACTTATCACAAACCTTCCTCCAAACTTTTCCCAACCCTACATATCTGAAGAGCAGATCATCAAAGCCTTATCCAAGGCAAAAAACAGCCTCTATGGGACAAGATGACATCCCAGGGTATCTTCTAAACAGATTAAAACATGAACTAGCATCACCATTAAATACCCTTTTCAATCACAGTTTAAGCATTTCAAAAAAATGTTATTGTCCGCACAGATGTTTCAGCTAATGTGCCTTCAATGAGTTACAGATATATGTCTATATATATATATATATATATAGATATATATATATATATATATATATGAGAAACTTAGCAAGTGCAGCCAAGGATAACCATAAGGCCTTTTACATACGTATATATATATATATATATATATATATATATATATATATGTGTGTGTGTGTGTGTGTGTGTGTGTGTGTGTGTGTGTGTGTGTATGTGTGTGCGTGTATGTGTGTGTCGATCTATATCTATATATATATATATATATATATATATATATATATATAGACATACACACACACACACACACACACACACACACACACACACACACACACACACACACGCGTGCACACATATATAAATCACAATTATCTAATTAAATAAAACACCAGTTTAAGGTTGCATTCACTGTTATATCTAGCATCTACATGTGATACTTTTATTAAGGCCAACTATATCAACATTTAAATATAATGGTACAAATGTGTTGTACAAGCTAACAATTTATTCTCTTTAACAGCTCTAGTGAAGTAGTTCACAAAGCTAATGCCTCCATCACCTGACATAAGTATAGTGTAAATTGTTAGGATAGAAAGGTGGTTAGAACTTGCCCAGTCCACGAAAAGCCAGCTTCAGAAAATATTACTAGTGTGGGAAACAATGTTTTAACTGTATCTGCCAAAATTCAAACATGGAGTTCCATGCCTATATTTATATGAGATATGGGCCTGTAGTTGTCCACTGAACTTCTGCCTTTGTCTCGTTCTGGTATTATTATGATGGTGAAACTAATGATGAGAGTTTATGGTATCTCAGAATGGAAAGATCTAATAAAGGTTTATTGCCATTGGAGCCAAAAGGTCAGCGACCATTTGATATAATGCTGGATCTTTCCCTTACAGAATATTGCAGACTGCAGGCAGAACCTCACATTGCATGACTGAGAGTGTTACTGCTTGTAGAGCTGATTGTTAGTGTTTGTAGAGCTGCTATCCTTGGCCCATTGGCTTAGATAATAAATTCAATTAAGGAACATTGTTTTCCTGTGGTCTTGCATGAGGGAATAGCTTCACAATTCCCAAAAAGCTGTGATCCTTGATCACTTAATCTGAGATATATCCATTGATGAACTACTTTTCTGAGCAGATTTTCTCATTGTTTACTTCAGCAGTTAGGCGGCTGGATTGTAAGAAAATCTACACTGTCTCTAAGGAGAAAGTTTCAGGTGCTTATCCTGACATTTTATGTTGAAGTTGACTGGATATTTCATCTTTGTGAGGATATTATTCTTGAAACATAGCATAGTGATATCAGAAAACTATTTTTTTTCAGTGTAGCAAATGTAGAGTCTTGGAATAGCCTGACCTGTGATAGCAATAACCAAAAGGGATGTCCCTCTTTAGCAGTGAGCAGTAGATATCCTAGGTCAGTGATGCTGAAAAGTTAAAAACATTGCTTGGAATGTTGATGAACCAGGTGGGCCTGATAGTCTTAGTGCTCCATGGGCTCTGACACTATGATTTCCTGGCCAGGATGTATGCCCATTCAGTACTTTTGGTAGATAAGTACCAAGAAAGTGAACCATGTTCTTAACTTCCTACGTTTCTTCAAGCCCACCATCCTGCTATTTTTTCTTTGCTTGTTTTCAGTCTTTCATTTTGACCTGTGAATCTATTGTGCTATCTTACTGTGGCTGTGCACTCTTGCACCTGGTCCCCTGTACTTTACAAGCAGTTTACAAAAAAGTAGCTATGGCTATAGATGTGTTGATTGCTTGCAGATTACTTCAGACTATGAAGTCTGAGCTGTGCTATGTTGCAACTGTAAATACTTTTCATATGTTGAGAAAAGTGTATTTGATTTATATTTTAGAAAAAAATGACAAAACAATACAGTTATGTCCTAAACATGAGCTGCATTCCTCCACACTGAGTGGAAGTTTTATGCAAACACTTCTGCAGCACATTGAAATGGCTATGTAGGCCTTTTGGTAGAGAATATAGGTAAAGAGTTCCATCTCTAATCAGTTTGCCATTTTTCTAGTAAATTGTTTCTGACAGCAAATCTGAATAATCAATTATAAACTGTAGATAATATGTGCTATTTTATGTTGGGAGTAGAGAACCTACAGACTGCAACAGAGCTTCATACATATGGCAAGTGCAAAGGTCAAAAATCAAAACCAACGAACCAACAAAAACAGCCAGCACTCTAAATGTGAGATGAACTGATCCAAGTTTATTAGTAGAACAGCCAACAAATCAAAGACATATATACTATGATTGATGGGGTTATATTGGTTGGCTGTGCCCCCTGTGGTCATTGCACTTTATGTAGATATGTATTGAAAAGTAAACAATTCACTAGCAGTAACATTCCCACAGTTTATGACATTAATGTATTTGGCAACTACAGCAGAGATTGGATTATTAATTTCGCCACATGTACATGTTCTACCTTCTATGTTGGACAGACTTCACGTCCCTTTAGAATATGGATTTCAGAACACTTAAGTGATACCAGGAACAAACAGATATACAACAGATTATATAAACATACAATTAAACACCCCACTGCACATTTTAGGTTTGTAATTATAGATAAAATTGTGGGGGATAGAAATTACAAAACTGGTTGGCATAATATTTTAAATAAACAAGAGAATAGTTGGATCATTAGACTTGAAGGGTTATTTCCATCGGATCTTAATGAGCATTTTTAATTATCCAATCAAAATAGGACTAGGCTAATATTTATTAAGCTATATGCCTTTGATTTGTATACACTGATGAAGGCTGTTATACTGAAACTGGTCAAATGCATACGGCTTGGATTTTTTGGTTGTTCTACTAATAAACTTGGATCATTTCATCTTACATTTGGAGTGCTGGCTGTTTTTGTTGGTTCGTGAGTAGAGAATCTACTTGCTGAATTTCTGGATGCCAAGTCATGATTCCCATAAATGTTTTGCCTTTGTCATTTTTTTTATATTAACATTTCAGATGCTAGAAAATATCACCTTCAGTGACAAATATATTGTGGGTTTACTTCTTATATTAGAAAAGCAAAACATATTTATAATTGTATGTACTATGTATTTACTTCCTATACAGAAAATAAGATGACACTTGTGAAGTGAATCTAAACCTATTTGCATTAGGAATGTTGTGAAATTATTGAATGAAAAACTTGGAAAGAAAAACATGAGTCCTGTCTTCATTTTGTTACTCAATTACAATGAGAACTAGTTTCAGGTCTTTTTGCATAATACTGTCCCAGAAGAATGTGTCCTTTCTAATAACATGCACCATCTTTGCATGTTGTCACATAAATTGTCCACAAAATGAAAGCTGTGATGATTAGTTTTCTTTTCTCACAAATATATGTTCACTACACGCTGCCCCTGAGAGGAAAGATTAAATACTGTCTGCGATCAAGTGACAACACTAATCAGTCACTTTCACATGCAGCCTAATCTAATGGCCTGCCAAAAGACAGACACATTTTATGTGCATGTCTTGTATTTACTTGCAATGAAAAAGAAAAAAAAAAACAATGCTTCCAATGATGTAGTTCATCTTGCTACAGTCGTGTGTAATCATGTTCCCCAATAAGCCATATCAACAATTGTTTAACAATGATCACATGACTGCCCTTTGCTTTCACACATATTCTGCCCTGAAAAGATAGCCTGTTTCTGTATGCATTTCTGATATCTGATTGTGAAGCAAGTTAGACTTTTCAACCATAATAATATATTTCAACTTGTTGCTCTCATACACATTTACATACATATACACATACACAAGCCCTATTATATGATTATTTAATAGTGATCATGTAACTGCCTTTTGTCTTCACACATAGCCTTCCTTTAAACAAGATAGTTTCCTTTTCTGTACACTGATGTTTGATTATGAAGAAAAGGAAATACATAATGGCTTTAGTAATGTATTTCAATTTGTTTCACCCAGACATATACATCACCCCTTCAGTAATCTTTTAAGGGTAATAATTTAATTGCCCTTTAGTTTCATGAATAGCTATCATTCCCAATGCAAAGAGAGCTTCATTTTGTCAGCAACTCTGTTGCTTTATTGTAATGAAATTGAATGAAATAATGGCTACGTTAATGTATTGCTATTTGTTGCTTCCAGCCAGATATAGACTGCCAACAACAATCCACGGAAATCATTATTTAACAGAGATCATTTAACTGTCATTTGCTTTTACACAAAGCATCCCTTCTACAAAAGAGAGACACTTTTCACAAATACCTTTGTCTGATTGTGAATGAAAAATAGAATGGCCACAGTAATACATTTCAAGCTGCTGCTGTTATTCACAACATCCTTCACTGATGATCATTATATCATATATAAAAATAAAAAGAGACAAACATTAATAGATCATTTGTGTACACCTATATCTCATTGGGATGAAAATGAAAGAAATAATGGCCACAAATGTGTTTAATCTTGTTGTTCTCTTTCACATCACCTCCCCAAATCCTGATACCTGTGACATATATTCTAATGATCACAGGATTATAGTAGTTACAAGGACATTTATTCATGAGGTAATTTCTACCTTGCTAGTACCCACTCAAGCTTTTTTTCC
Source organism: Protopterus annectens (assembly GCF_019279795.1). Taxonomy (NCBI): domain Eukaryota; kingdom Metazoa; phylum Chordata; order Ceratodontiformes; family Protopteridae; genus Protopterus; species Protopterus annectens. The sequence continues at coordinate 1,161,541,832 of NC_056731.1, forward strand.
CTTTTCAAGGAGGGACAGGTGGTCATATCGGGTGAATTTATCATTTTATAGGTAAATACTAGGCTACTAATCTGAGAGGATCTTAAGAAGGGTAGTCTTACATTCCCATGATACATTTTTAGCCTTTATATTTTGTGTATGAATAAATCAGAGGCTGACAGAACAAAATTAAGCTGAGACATTTCTTGATACCCCTTACCTTAAGAGACATGGGTGCTAACCCAAGGATGAATTTACAGTTTATCATCCAGTCATCCAAATTTCATTTGAACAGAGTAAGAGAAGTAATTTGCATTATGTGGAGTGGAAGTTGGTTCCAAAGGAGTGATATTCTCTGTGATGCACACCTATCTCTCCAACATGTCCTGTTTATGTTACAAAAGAGATTAAGATCTCCTGACTGGGTGTTTATGCTACCACTGGACTTTCAATTGTGAAATAGGTCTGACAGTATAGGATCTGTTGAAACCGTATATGCAGGGTAGAGGTCACCTCTTAGTAAAGTGTAAGATAATGAGAAGAGAGACAAAGCTTTGAGATAATCTGTATATTTTTTTATGATTTAAGCCCTTATTTTTTTTTTTGTGAGAAAGCATTATGGTCGCTCCAGTTGTGCCAAGTGTTTGGAGAGGGCATTATTTATTTATTTTTATTATTTATTTTACATTTGTTGACCAGGTTAGTCCGACGCGGCAGCAGCCCTTTTTTGGTGGAGGCCCGAGGAGAAAATCTCTAAAAAGTACAAGTAACAAAAGTAATCACATGACAGAGTTATAACTAAAATTACAATAATTACAAAATGTATGAGATTGTATGTTGAAACAACATGCTAGAAAATGATCATTAAATTAAAAACATAATATAGTATAAAGTTTCATACTATAGTAAGCAGAATGCAGAAAATATGAATACATTCATAAAACAGAATGTAACTAATATATAAAGAGGAGATAAGCTCAGGGCAAGAGCTAATTTACAAGACTACAACTGTGGAAGCTGTAGGAACTATTAACTATTAGTAGACTTTATTAGAAGCAGAGTTAGAGAGAGGCAGGAGAAAAGGTTTCTGCAATAGTATTATAAGAGGGGAGGTGGATTAAGTTGGATCTTAGCATAATCATGTCCATGATATACACAGAGTTTCTTTTAGTGTTGTTTTGAAAGAGCTGGGGTTGGAGATCTATCTAACCCTTAGTGGTAATTTATTCCAAGCATTTGCCACTGAGTAGCTGTAGAGGAGTTTGCCAATGTTTTTGTTGGGTGCACAGACTTGCAGAAGATGCTGTTGAGAGCTATGGAGGGTGCATTTGGGTGTATAGGGCTGGATGAGGGTGTATATATATATATATATATATATATATATATATATATATATATATATAGAGAGAGAGAGAGAGAGAGAGAGAGAGGGACAGGAGGAAGGTTCACATAAGATAGAATGATCTATGATAAGCTGGGGTAGTAGGATTTGATGATGAAATTCCAGCCAGTACAGGTTTTACAAGACTAGGCAGTAGTGAGAGCGGTAGGGTTGGTTAGAGGCAAATCTTGCAATTTTATTATATGTGAGTTCCAGTTTTGACAGAAGATTGGATTGGATATTAGTGAGAATAGAGGTGGCATAAAGAAGGGTGGGGAGCAGGAATGCTTGTGCAAGAGAGAGCCTAGAAACATCTGTGAGGATTTGTTTACAGCTATATAGCAGGCCTAACTTTTGATGTGCCTTTTTGATGCACCGATGAATATGGAGATCAAACTTTTGTTAGTCATTGATAATAGCTCCTAGCAATTTGGTGTGAGATTCAACAGAGATGATGGTATTGTTAAGGGAGCAGACAGTGAAGGTAGCTTTATGATTTTGGAGAGATTTAGGGAGGAAAAGCAGAAGTTTTGTTTTCATAGTTTAAGTAACAATTGATTGGAAGTTAGCCATTTTTCAGCTGAGTGGAGACTCCTGAGTGAGGGTGTGAAGGTGGGTGATATTGTCAGAGGAAGAGATGATGGTGGAATTATCAGCATATTGTATGACAGATGAGAGTGAAAAGGAAGAGTGTAGGTCATTAGTAAAGATATTAAATAATAGGAGTCCAAGGATGGAGCCTTGGGGTACCCCAGTTAGTACTGGTAAGAAGGAGGAAAAGTTGGGTTACCCTTTAACTGCCTGGAATCTGTTGGAGAGATAGTTGGAGAACCAAGAAAGTGCAGGGTTGGAGAGATTAAGGCTAGCTAGTTTGGATATAAGCAATCAGGGGAAACAGAGTCAAAGGCTTTAGAGTGGTCCAGAAACAAACATGAGATTAGCTTGTTGTTGTCACAAGAATTTGCGATAAAAATTAGTGAATGATATCAGAGTAGTAGATGTACTGTGATTTGGGTGGAAACCATGCTGTGTAGGGGTAAGCAGATTTTCTAGGAGGAAGTGATTGAGGAGCTGTTTGTGGATGTAGTTTTTGAGAATTTTTGACAGGGGAGATAGATTGGCAATAGGCCAGAAATGTGTGGGGTCAGTTGAGTTGTCACCTTTATGTAAGGGCATGACATAGGATTTCTTCCAGATTTCAAGTACAGTGTTTTCTTTGAGTGACCTATTGATTAAGATGGAGATGGGGTAGAATTGGCAGCAAGTTCTAGGAACTGAGGATATAGATTATCAACTGACGGAGAGCATGTTTAAGTTTTCCTTAGGAGTGACTTGATATAAGTGGTGTAGATGGGTTTAAGAGAGAAGGAGGTTGGGGGTTGATGAAGGAGGAGTGAGGTAAGTGATGGTGTCATTTTTGGTTAGATTGCAAATAGAGTTAATGAAGAAGGGATTAAGAATGGCATCAGTATCAGTGGGAGATTTGTTAGGGCATGCATTAGGTGATGAGGGGCTACCAGGATGTAGTAGTTTATTTACTGATTGCCAGAATTTTTAGGGGTTGGAGTGAGGATTATGTAGACGTTTTTGGAAATAGTTTTTCTTGTCAAGGGTGACCTTTTTTAATTAAGTTACAAAGCTCACTGTAGGACTGAAGATTTAGAATTTGTCCATGTTTTCCATGCACTATCACTCTTGTGCATAAGTGTATGAGTGTCCTATGTTAACCAGGGGGCATATTGGGTTTTGATTCTTATTTTGTTCTTTTCTTACCTTGTTCACTAAAGTTATTCATGTAAATGTGTTGTGTGTAGACAGTTCATACTGGTGTCTAATTATTTCTATATAATGGTGCTGTTACTGGTGGATAGAATCACATTAGAGACTCAGGACAGAGTGCTGCCCGCTATATTTATATCTGTGACTGCATAACTGTCTGATGCGGTTTCTTCTAACAGATGTTTTTCCAATTGGCTCAGTATCTGCATATACTAGTAGTTACAGTAGCTATTTGCTCAGTTTGTTGTTTTGTAATCTTTATAATATATCTTTACCATCTCAAAGTGCTTACTCCTCTCTGTACTCTTCTTTTCTAGGCCTAACACCACTCTTAAGTACTCAACTGCGGTACCACCTTTATCATTCTTATAAGAAAAGCGCAGTCCTGGTCTGAACTGTCTTCAGACAGCTAAAGTTAACTTTGAGTATGTGTCTACCAGTTTGAGCCAATATTCATTTTCCCCTGGAGAGCACTCTGCTTTGGCTTGTAAGCAGCCCCCACCCCACACACACACACACACACTCATCTTCCACTTTCTCTCTTATTCCCTTCTGTTAGCAAATAGTATCCATAACTGATCAATACTGTGTGTTTGTTAATTTAAACTGAGACCACAGTAGCCTACTGATACAAGGTTATTCTGTTTTTCCACCTGAGAAATGGTTAAGAAATGACTTACAGTTTCAGAGCAGTCCTTGGTCAATTCTGATTGTTTCTGAAACACAAACTTGTTTTTGCTTTGGCTCATTAGCAGCAGTACAAAAGAACTGACTGCTCACACACTTGTTCTCCCCCTCCCCCTTCCCTGTTTATTACCTTAAGCCAATCCCAAAGTTAATAAATATTACCTGTGGCAGGCACCATTTTTAAAACTACAACCACCCTTTGTCACTATCATATTTTCATTTATCAGTTTACTCTTTTACCTGATTGTTTCCAGCCCCCTCATAAGAGCAACTAACAGGGTCTCTAACCGCTTAGCTCCCCACCCTGCCCCCTATTCCCAGTCCCGCCCCAAGTTGTCCTACCTTTATTACACTCACAAACCCCTCCCATCTTTCCAATAACCAACCACAATGCTAACCCAACGCTACCTCCTCCAGTTTCTCACTACTATCACACCTCCTCAACTAACATGTACAAGCATACCTTACCTATGCTCACTGCATGCACTCTCCTTGCATATCTTACATCCAACCAAAGGTCCATCATTCCCCCACTCAACCACTACCACTGTACTACTACTCACACCACCACTCATGTCTCACCCTCACTCAGCTCCCCTCCCACCAACTCAAGAACCATCCCTATGCACCCCGCATATTCTACCAGCTATATTACTCAAACATAAAGCATCCCTGCAACTTAACATAGTAACCCTCCCACCATACCTATTACCCACAGAGCACAATCATAAAGTTTCCCTAATAAACAAACACATTCAAAAACTGAGAAAACTAATAACCTCATGCATATCAAAACTAGCCTTAAGTGGAGACATCCACCCCAACCCTGGCCCTACCATTTCCAACCCCAGTCCTCATAATCAGACTAGAAACCACAACTTCTCCCATATCACAGCCAATAGAAAGCCAAGTGACTTCCTTCTACTAAGCCTAAATATTAGAAGTATATCCAACAAAGTCCATGAACTCCATGCCACCATAGACTTGTACTCCCCAGATATAGTCATCCTATCCTGACAAAAACCTGGCTAAAACCTCACATTAACAATGAGCAAATACTCCCTACCGGTTATGGCATACTAAGAGTAGACCAGCTAAACAAGAAAGGAGGTGGTGTAGCTATAATATTTAAACAGCATCTAAACATCCAGATCTTAAAATCATCAGCTCCACAAATAGGCAATGAAGAAATAATATATTCCAACCTCAAAATAAACCAATACAAAACCATCAACATAATTGGATGCTACTTCCCACCTGGCCAAAACATCCCTCCACTAGGAAACCTCCTCAGCTGGTCCACCCACCATCTCCCCCAAGAAACTATAATTTTAGGTGATTTCAATATTGACTTGCAATCCTGTTCTGGCAACAATCCAACCCATCATATGAACCTTCATGGCTTCACCCAACTAGTCCAGTCACCAACCAGGATAAATAAAAACACCAGCAAGCACACTACCCTGGATTGGATACTAGTCAGTAATAGCCCCCAGTCATATATAACAGGCTGCTTATCAGATAGCCTCAGTGATCACTCCCCAACATTCCTACTCAAAAAATACCTATACCAAGCTAAATCTGTCATCTACCGTCAAATACGTAAAAAATAAACTTTAACCCACTCACATTCATCTCATCCCTCAAAGAATGTAACTGGCATCCCCTAAAGTACCTCAGTCTTGATGACGCAGTTGAATATTTTAATACTACCTTCCTGAGCATCCTTAATTACCATGCCCCCATAAGACTTTCCAGAATGAAAGCACAACCATCCCCATGGCTACAGAAAACCACTAAGTCAGAAATGCAAAACAGGGATAAAGCCTGGGAGCACTGGCACAAAACCAAAACCCCCTCAACTAGACAGAAGTCCCAGACCTATGCAATAGAGTTAAAAAGCTAATAAAACAAGACAAATTCCAATACTACCAGTCTGCCCTAGATTCCTCCCAATACAGCCCCAAACAATTCTGGTCCTCCATAAACTCCATCCTCCACCCAGGTAAAGTCAGTACCCCTCCTCCTAACATCCCTCACTCCTCCAAAAATATTGCTACCTCATTCAACACACACTTCACACAAACCATACTATCACTAGCTAAACAACACAACCCTCCTCCAACCCACACCTTCAACTAGTAATCTCCCCACTGCCTTCTCTTTTTCTCCTGTACCTACCTCCAACATAAAAAACTCTTAACTAAACTTAAGCCTACCAAATTAGCAGCAGACAACCTCCCAAGTGAATACCTACAAATTGCAGCTGATGCTCTGGCCTACCAGTATCCATCTTGATTAACCGATCTCTGTCAGAAAGTTACGTTCCCACACTGCAGAAAGTATCACATATAATTCCCCTCCACAAAGGCAGCCCCTCCACAGAACTAACCAGTTACTGCCCCATAGCTATTCTCTCTTCACTCTCCAAAATACTAGAGAGATGCATACATTCTTAGGTCTCAGACTACCTCCTTACTAACAACCTCCTTTCCAATACTCAGCATAGTTTCTGACCAAACCATAGCACCACCACTGCCTTACTCTCCTTTACTAACACTATCCTTCAGCATAAAAACAATGGCTATCTCTCCTCTACTACTTTCCTAGACCTATCTAAAGCATTTGACATGGTCCCACACAAACAACTCATCTCTGTCCTCAGTAACCTATCCTTCTCTCAATCAGTCACCAACTGGTTTCAGAGTTACCTGTCTGACCGCCAACAATCCGTTGTATGGCAGAATGACATATCTCCCCTACTACCTGTCTCCATAGGGGTTCCCCAAGGATCCATCCTTGGACCTTTACTCTTCTCTGTTTTCACCAATAATCTAGCCTCTGCCACCAAACATGGCACACTCATACAATATGCAGATGACTCAACCATCATCTGCTCAGCCCAGTCCCTACCTAAACTGCAAAAAGTCACACAGGAAGCCTTTTCCTCTGTTGAAACTTGGTTATCCAATGCCCAATAAATACTCCACCCAAACAAAACTAAACTACTCATCTTCCAACCCACCAAACATACTCAAAATAACTCTCACTTTAACATCACAGCAAAAGACAACACCACTATATACCCAACTGAACACACCAAATTGCTAGGAGTGGAAATAGACAATAAACTAAAATTTGACATTCACATATCCATGAACATAAAAAAAGTCCACAAAAAATTAGAAGCGTTATACAGAAATAAGCAACTTCTCACCAAAGCAGCAAAGATTTCAATAGCAAATTCCCACCCTATCGCCACCCTACTTTATGCCTCTCCAATATATACCAACCTAAGGCAATGCGATCTAAACAAGCTAGAGACCTGCTACAACAAAATTGCCAAATTCGCCACAAGGGCATCCTACTATAGTCACCACTGTCTCTCACTTGCTGAACTGGGCTGGCTTGAACTCCCTCACCTTCTTCAATGATATCAACTATCACTCACCCACAAACTAGTAAACCATCCACTAAATGTCCCATCCCTCCAGAATCTACTTCAACCATATCGCACCACCAGACCACTAAGATCCAGCAACAAAAATCACTTGCAGATCACTAAAACCAATAACTCTGCTGGTGAAGCACTATTCTCTTGTGCCATAGCCAAATTATGGAACTCCCTCCCACCCACAATTACCTCCGTACCATCATGCACCCACTTCAAAACTTTACTAAAAGCACACCTAAAAACATGTTGGCTATGCCCTTGCAACTCCCACTCTAATATCACCCACCCCATCCAACCACTACCTTTCTTTCCACCCCACTAACTACCTTGATTATAGCAAGCTCAGATGCTCTTAAGCCTAGTACTTATTATGCAGCAGGAACTTCTTATTGTAACATTTGTTAATGTCTGTTATGTACTTCGCAGATAAAGATTCTCGTTGTCTACTGATGTACTATGTTCATCTGTAAATATGTTTGTAATTAATTGCTATGTTAAATTGTTAATCGTTATGTAATCCAATGTAACTACTGTCTGTTTATTTTAACTTTTGAGCTTTTCTACCCGGGCCTCCACTGAAAATGGACCTACGACCAGTCGGACACTCCCGGTCAACAAATGTAAATAAATAAATAAAAATAAATAAATAAATAAATAAATACATTTTCCTGATGGGGGCCAGGGAGTTAAGTGCATCTAGAAAGATGGTGTTAAATGCCAGAACAGCTTCCTCCAGGTGGAGGTAATAGAGGAAGGACCAGTTAATTGTAGAGAGTGAATGGTTGAAAGCATCTGGATTAATGTTTGAGAGCTTACGGTAGTTTTTGTGTTGCTGGGATTTGTGTAGTAGGGGTGACTGTTGAAATATGAAGGTGGGAAGGTGGTCTCTTAGGGTATTAGGTAGGATGGAGGGGTTGTAGTAACAGTTATGGTTGGAGGTAAGGACCCATCTACTGTGTAGCCAGAGTTGGTGTGTTTATTTAGATGAGTAAGGGCAGATATTAGCTGGGAGAAGCCAAAGAGATTAATGGAGGTGTTAGAGGAATCTGTATCAGGGGCATTCCAATTAATGTTAATGTCACCCAAGATAACAGTTTCATATGAGACAGTCAGAGAGATCCAGGAGAGAAAGACCTCTATGATAGGGATTTTATTTCCTGGTTTCTTTGGGGGATATAGATGAAGACAATTACTAGTTTCTTGTGATTATTCAGTTCACAGGTGACAATGAGAACTTCAGCTGGGTGGACGTTTGGAAGAGTGATTGGCAGAGGGTGGAGGGAGGGCTGATTAGAGTACAGAATTACAACACTGCCACCTTTTATCTTAGGTCTATCTTGCCGGAAAATGTTATAGCCTGAGGGAAGAAATTCTGAGTCAGATATGTGAGGCATAAGCCAGGTTTCAGAGAGGGTGATAATGTCAGGGGTGTGTAGGAAGATCCAGGCATGGAATGAGGAGATTTTATTCATGATACTGTGACTGTTCAAAGTTAGAATAGATAGGTTTTCAATGGAAGAGGATGAGATGGTCTGCACGGTAGTACTGGGAGTAGAGTTTAGAGGGTGTGAGGGATGAGCACAGAAAGAGGAGCTGTGGTTAGGTCCTGGGTTGGGATGTATATCACCTGATAGTAGTAAATTTAAAATTAGTATTTTGAGAGAATTAAAGTGGTTGTATTGGAGGTAGGTTTTTGGTTTAGTTTTAAGGGTGAGTGTGGGTATTTGTAGTATCTTGATTCTAATCACGGTAGTGTCAGAATGAAGAAAAAGTGATGGGGTTATAGGGAAAGAGTAGGTGGAAGATAAAGAGTTTGGTTTGGGGATCGGTTATAGTAGGTGTAGGTTGTCTGTGTGTGAGGGTGCATGGATATGAGGCAGTGAGGAAGGTAAGGATTAGAATGGGTGAGAGAAGGAGAATAACTAGGAAGCTGTTAGAATATTTAAGATTTGGGAGAAACATATTTTGGCAATCTATTTGGAAATAAAGTAGGTTGTTGAAATATTACCTGTATGTTAACAGGTGGGGGAGGGACTATGCAAAGGTCTTTAATATGATTGGTGGATTAAAGTAAAGAGGATGTGAAGTTTGATTGGAGGGCTGGGAGGAAGATGGGTGGGGAAACGGGTTGTGGTTATTGGTGATAGAGTAGAAGTGTAGTGTATGCAGGGGGGGTGGGAGTGGGGGTAAGGTAGGATAGTGGAGTGAGCCCGAGCGTAGCAAGGGTGAATGGAGCGGGTTGGCTCAGGTCTCAACAGACTGGAAGCAGGAAGAATAAAACAATTAGTGAAACCATAAGTATCTTTGCAGGGAAAAGCGATAGGTTTGCAGTGTCAAGAAATAGACTTAAATACAGTGATAGTAGAATGGAGGGGTCAAGTTATAGAGAAAAGAACAGACTACAGAATCTGGAACAAAAACTGGTGTCAGTTAGGATAGCATTTGAATGGAGCAAAGCATCATAGGTGAAGGCATCAGAACATACTTAAGGGGGGACAGGGAAGAAGAGAAATGAAAATTAAGAATAAAACAAGGATAAATGACACTCCAGAGAACAAGAACCAGCAGGTCAATACTCAGAAAAAAACTATCAGTGAGGCTGCAGCAAATCTATTTAAGTTGTTGGTTAAAGAGTCAGTTAAGTATTGGGTGAAAAGTAGTAAGGCATGTGGGTCTACTTCAGTAGACCGAAGTTTTACTTACCTGAAACTGAAATTTCCAAGAAAAAAGGACTGAAAAGTTCAAAAAACTGACATCCAGAACACCGGCTTTTCATGCAAGGTAAGTAACCGCTTGGCCATCCTGTTGAACTTTGCCCCTTACCCCCCACGGTAGTGTGATCTCAAAGTTGGTATATTTAATTAGGGGTGTGGGGGCCATTGCCCCCCACATAGGGGGATGTATGGGGCTAAGGCCCCAACATTGGTAGGTTTACTTTCGTTTTGTTTAGTTTTTTTATGCAGGTGCTTTGTCTATGTCTTCCCCTTGCAAAGCCTTGACAAGTAAAGAACCAGGAAGGATACATCTCAACCAACAGGTTGGAGTCGAAGGTGCTGGGACAATTTGCATAAAGCACAGTGAAGGTTTTCCTCGTGGTGATATAAGGAGTCTATTAAACAAGAAAGTGATGGCCAACACTAATAAAGGTACTGTTGACTCTAATTATAAAAAGAGAATAGAATTGTGCAAGTTGGTGAAAAGTGGAAAAGTGTAACAGTGCTACAGATGTTAGTCATTTCCAAGATATATTTGAAAAAAGTATGATTTTAAGACTGTGGGGATTTGGATACACACACATATGAAAGTGATAGTGCAGATGATTTGCCGACACTTAAGGACATGATTCTCATTTTCGAAAAAAAGACTAAGTTAAAATGTTTGGAGATTGACAATAGATACCTTAATGTATGCCTGAATCTGAGAATAGTCCCCCAGGGACTACGGATCTATAAATACCCATTTGGAGTGTGATATAATGAAGATGTTATTAATGGTTTTAACAATTTTTTTGATGAATGTGGTATGGGTTTGATGAATAAACTGTTGAAAACAATGAAGTTTTCGTTAAAGATCTAATAAGTCAGGTAGAAAAACTGAATCAGGATATAATTAATGATTTGTTATATCCTGAATATCAAAATTTATATGAAAGAGTGTTACAAAGAGTTGACAGGAGAACTACGAATATTTTTTACAGGAAGCAAAAGAAGTTAATGAGGGACCAAAAACAGTATGTAGAGGAAAAAGTATATTTGGGGCCTTTTAACACTAACAAAAGAAGGGGTGAAAGGGGTGATACCAACAGTAATGCTAATCTCCCCATGGAAGCTACTCTTAGGAACACACGTGGGGGCCTTGATGAGTTAGATTCATTTTCTGAACATAATGAAGGTTTTTTTACATTAAGAAGGTCAGAAAGTTTGGCCAACAAAACACGTTGCAATCTAGACTCAGAGCAGTATTAGGAGAATGTAATGAGCAAGGAAATCATGTGTAAACGAAAGTAGGAAGGAAAATGAAATAATCATACATGAAGACATGGATGGTATAGTGTCTGAGTTTAATGGATTTAAAATTTTTAACTATACTCCATTACTCTCAACAAAGAGTATTTTTCAATTTTTTTCTAAGGGATTCAAATTTGTGCCAACAAGTAGCTGAAGTGCTTGTGGATTTAAAATTATATTTAAGGAAATTAAACTTGGGACTGTGTTTTAGGGACAGTATTGGTAATAATGATATGATAATACTGGATCCACATAGGAGTAGCACCTATAATCCACCCTTGTACCCCATCTTGCAGGTGTTCAAAAAATGTGTATCTAATGAGATATACAAAGTATACATCAAAAATAAGAATAAGAGAGGATTTTCCAATTTAAGTAACCAAGAAAAACTACTGTTACAGAGGTTAAAAAAATTACAAGAGTTTACGTATTATAAAACCTGACAAAGGAGGTGAGGTGGTGTTATATGGTGTGGAGGAATACAAGAATGCCATGACAAATTTATTGTTAGAAAATGATAATATTCCCTAGTTTCTAAGAATTAAATTACAATAGCCTATAGTAGGATAGACTCTTCATTGGAAGAGTATATATTGGAAAAGAGGATTGATGGGCAAGGTTATCATTTTTTGAAACAGGTAAACCCTGTGATTCCAAATATTTTTGGAATCCCAAAGGTGCACAAATGCTTAAAGGACCCACCATTTAGACCAATTGTGTTGGCAAGAGGGTCCAAAACGCACCCTGTGGTGGTTTATATTGATCATTGAACCAAATAAATTTTATTCAAAGCTGACCATTTAGTTAAGGATTCCTGGGATTTATTTGGGTAAATTAAGATCTGATATTTGGAAAGAGGGCCCCAGCTTCTTAACAATAGATGTTAAGGATCTGTTTACGGCCATTCCAAGAAATGAAGGATACCGGTATTTTTGTGATATTTTACATAGGTTTTCAACTTTGCCAGTAAAAAAGATTGATTTGATTACTGAAATAATGGAAGTCATACTTGATAACAATTACATCCATTTTCAAGGGGAATAGTATCAGCAAATCAGTAAAGTGGCTATTGGGGCAGCATGTGCCCCCACTTATGCCAACCTGGTGATGCTCAGTTGAGAACATCAATATGTATTTAATTGCCCCTTTTCCAAATATATACATTTATTTGTATGATTTCTGGATGATATTTTTGTTTTATGGGAGGGAGAGGAGAAAATTGTGGGTATGATTATGGAATACATTAACACTTGCACAAGTTTTTTTTAAGTTTACATACCAGTGGAAGAGGGAGAGTACAAATTATTTAGATGTAATCATTTCACAGACAACAAATGGTTTTAAATCAAAAATACACAGAAAGGAAAAACTGTGCAACAGTTACCTACACTATTCTACTAATCACCCCCATAGTCAGAAAAAGAATTTGGTCAAGAGGCAGGGAGTCAGGATTGCTAGGATGATCTCTGATAGGGAAGATTTAAAGGATGATTTTTTTTTAAATTAAAGGAAATGTTTTTATTAAGAGGTTACCATGAGATAGAAATTTTTGAAAGTCTGGATGATGTATATAAAGGCTGGGGTATGAAGTACATGCCACATTTGGGTATAGGTTTAGATAAACCAAAAAAAATAAAGGAAAAAACATGAATTACCAGAGGGCATATGTTATGAAATTTAACCAACTGACAAACCCGGTCATGGACATTATAAAAGCTAATTGGAGCATTTTAAAAGTGAATAAAGATGTTTTTGAGGTAGTGGGGCAGAATCCTATATTTTCTTTTAGAACTGGTAAAAATTTTAAGAAAGCGTTTGAGTACTCTGGCTTGAATAGTTTAAGGGTAAAAAGGCAACCACCACTTGTGGAATGTGTAAACAGTGTCCATACATTATTAAGGATGACTTTATTACCCTTCAAAATGGACTTGGTAGTAAAGTATTTTTTGTAAGTGGAATTGTAACACTAAAATGTTAATATACTTGGCAATTTGTGGAGGCTCTTCAGCATTCTACATCGGTAAGACAGAAAGGGCTTTAAAAGACAAAATGTATGAAAACCTCCATGACATTAAAATGAAAAAAGATACGAGCGCATTGTTTGAACATTCATTAATTTGTAGGAATTTTGTAGGTTTTAAATTTGGAATTTTAGAAGTTATTAAGAGTAACTCCAGAGGGGGCGACTTGAAAAACATGATATTAAACAAAGAATTGAAGTGGCAGTTAAGGTTAAAATCAAATGTTTTACCTAGTTTAAATGATTATATTACAATTAAACCTGTGTTAAAAGTGAAAGCCTTTCAAGTATAGAAGGGTTAAGTTATTATGGATTTCTACATTTAAATACGTGTGTGAATGTGTATAGGTTTAATTAATTGAATAATTATTGTTTTAATTATGGTTGCTATCATTATATAAGGAGAGTGCTTTTAACAAGATGGCAGCTGATGAAGTCTTGTGTTTCAAGATGACAGCGCTTATTAGCCGTGTTTTTATTTACTGTGGATTAAACATTTTAAATTGCATCGAAGGCTGGACTGTTCACTTTTTGGTTTAATGCCATTTTCAACATAGATTTTGTTTTTATTCAGGATGGCCAAGCGGTTACTTACCTCGCATGAAAAGTCAGTGTTCCAGATGTTGGTCTTCTGAAGTTGTCGGCGCTTTCGTCTCGGTGAAGTTAGAGTTGGGTAAGTGAAACTTCTGTCTAGTAAAGTAGACCCAGATATATAAGGGTACATTTGCAGCTTATAAAAAAAAAACAGCTTAAGAATTTTTGGTACTGCTCCTTAACTAAGCACAGAGGAATCACAAACTGCTGCAAGGAGAAACTGTTGCACATACAATTGCTAAAAAAAATAAGCTGGGAGGAGGATGGGGGTGTGAGCACACTGCAGGTGAATTTTGTTATTTGAATGTCAAGTGTTCAAACTCATCCGGGGGGCACACTGTAGTTTAGATATGGGTGGTAGCAGAAGTTTGTATTTATAAAGCATTTTGGCAGGTTTGCAGAGAGCTTGGAGGGGAATTTTGTTGGTTGAGTCCTGAGTGTTTAAACTCATTGATGGGGTCATCCTGTAGTTTAGAGATGGGGATAGCAGAATTTCTTATTTATGTAAATTTTGGTACGTTTGCAGAGAGCTTGCAGGTAAATTTTGTTGTTTGAGTCCTGAGTGTTTAAACTCATTGGGGGGGGCACCTTGTAGTTTATAGTGGGGGGGGTAGCAGAATCTTTTTTATAAAGTGTTTTGGCAGGTTTGTCGAGAGCTTGCAAGTCAGTTTTGCTGTTGGAGTCCTTAGTGTTAAAACTCTTCCACAGGGGGCCTTGTCATTTAGAGATATGGGGGTAGCAGAATTTCTTATTTATAAAGCATTTGGCAGGTTTGCAGAGAGCTTTCAGGTGAATTTTGTTGTTTGAGTCCCTAGTTTGTAAACTCATCCAGGGGCGTGCAGGGAAGTTTAGGCATGGGGAGGGGTGTTAGCAGAATTTCTTATTTATAAAGTGTTTTACTAGGTTTGCGGGGATCCTGCAGGTGAATTTTGTTGCTTGAGTCTCGGGTGTTTAAACTCATCCGGGGGGCCAATTTTAGTTTAGAGATGGGGAGTTGCAGAATTCTTATTTATAAGGAGTTTCGGCATGTTTGCAATGAGCTTGCAGGTGAATTTTACTGTTTGAGTCCCCTCATCCAGGGTGGTGCTTTGAAATTTGGCTATAGGGGGTAATAGATTTTCTTATGTATAAAGCATTTTGGCAGGTTTGCAGAGAGCTTGGAGATGAATTTTTTGTTTGAATCTCGAGTGTTTAAACTCATCCGGGGTGCACCCTGTAGTTTAGAGATGGAAGGGTAGCAGAATTTCTTATTTTTAAACATTTTGTCAGATTTGCAGAGAGCTTGCAAGTGAATTTTGTTGACTGAGTCCTGAGTGTTTAAACTCATCTAGGGGGCGCATGTAATTTAGAGATACGGGGTAGCAGAATTTCTTAGTTATAAAGTGTTTTGCTACGTTTGCAGAGAGCTTTCAGGTGAAATTTGTTGCTTGATTCCTGAGTGTTTAAACTCATCCGTTTAGTTTAGAGATGGGGGGGTAGCAGAATTTCTTATTTATAAAACATTTTGGCAACTTTTCAGAGGGCTTGCTAGTGAATTTTGTTGTTTGAGTCCCACCTGTTTAAACTCATCCATAGGGGTGCAGGGTAGTTAAGAGATGCTGGGGTAGCAGTATTTCTTATTTATAGTGTTTTGGTAGGTTTGCAGAGAGCTTGCAGGTGAATTTTGTTGTTTTACTCCCAAGTGTTTAAAGTCATCCAGGGGATGTCTTGTAGTTTAGATATGACAGACAGTAGCATAATTTCATATTTATGAAGTGTTTTGGCAGGTTTTCAGAGAGCTTGCAGGTGAATTTTGTTGTTTGACTCCCGAGTGTTTAATCTCATCCAGCGTGGTGCCTTGTAGTTTAGAAATTGTCAACTAGCAGACTTTCTTATTTATAAAGTATTTTGGCAGGTTTGCAAAGAGCTTGAAGGTGTATTTTGATGTTTGAGTTCCGAGTGTTTAAACTCTT
The DNA here is from genome assembly GCF_019279795.1 of Protopterus annectens. Taxonomy (NCBI): domain Eukaryota; kingdom Metazoa; phylum Chordata; order Ceratodontiformes; family Protopteridae; genus Protopterus; species Protopterus annectens. The sequence goes on from NC_056731.1 coordinate 1,161,557,685, forward strand.
CCAGAGTGGTGCCTTGTAATTTGGTGTTGGGGTCGTAGCACAATTTCTTATTTATAAAGCATTTTGGCAGGTTTGCAGAGAGCTTGCAGGTGACTTTTGTTGTTTGAATCTCGAGTGTTTAAACTCATCCGGGGGGCACTCTGTAGTATAGATATCGGGTTATCAGAATTTTTTTATTTATAAACCATTTTGTCAGGTTCGCATAAAGCTTGCATGTAAATTTTGTTGGTTGAGTCCCGAGTGTTTAATCTCATCCAGGGGGCACCCTGTAGTTTAGAGATGAAAGATAGCAGAATTTCTTATTTTTGCAGCATTTTGGGAAGTTTGCGGAGAGATTCAGGTGAATTTTGTTTGAGTCCTGAGTGTTTAAACTCATTCTGGGGGTGTCTTTTAGTTTAGAGATGGGGGTAGCAGAATATTTTTTATAAAGTGTTTTGACAGGTTTGCAGAGAGATTAAAGGTAAATTTTGTTCTCTGAGTCCCAAATGTTTAAACTCATCCAGAGTCTACCCGATAGTTTGCAGATGGGGGGTTAGCAGAATTTCTTATTTATAAAGCATTTTGGCAGGTTTGCAGAGAGCTTGCAGTTGAATTTTGCTGTTTGAGTACCGAGTGTTTAAACTCATCCAGGAGAGTGCAGGGTAGTTTGACATGGGGTGTAGCAGAATTTCTTATTTATAAAGGTTTTTGGCAGGTTTGCATTGAGCTTGCAGGTGAAATTTATTGCTTGAGTCCTGAGTGTTTAAACTCATTCAGGGGTTGTCCTGTAGTTTAGAGATGACAGTAGGTAGCAGAATATCTTATTTATAAAGTGTTTTGGTAGGTTTTGCAGAGAGCTTGCAGGTGAATTTTGTTGGTTGAGTCCAGAGTGTTTAAACTCATCCAGGGAGTCACCCTGTAGTTTAGAGATGGGGGATAGCAGCATTTCTTATTTATGTAGCATTTTGGATGGTTTGCAGAGAGCTTGCAGGTGAATTTTGTTGTTTGAGTCCTGAGTGTTTAAAGTCATCCAAGGGGGTACAGGGAAGTTTAGAGATCGGGAGGTAGGAGAATTTGTTATTTATAAAGTGTTTTGCTAGGTTTGCAGGGAGCTTGTAGGTGAATTTAGTTGCTTGAGTCCTGAGTGTTTAAATTCATCCAGGGGGGCATATTTTAGTTTAGAGAAGGGAGGGTAGCAGGATTTATTTATAAAGGGTTTTGGCAGGTTTTCAATGAGCTTGCAGGTGAATTTTGATTGAGTCCCCAGTGTTTAAAATCATCCAAGGGGTGTCTTGTTGTTTAGATATGACTTGCCGTAGCAGAATGTCTTATTCATAAAGTGTTTTAGCAGGTTTGCAGTGAGCTTGCAGGTGAATTTTGTTGTTTGAGTCCTGAGTGTTTCAACTCATCCAGGGGGATACAGGGAAGTTTAGAGATTAGGGGGTTAGGAGAATTTCTCTTTTATAAAGTGTTTTGCTAGGTTTTCATGGAGCTTGCAGGTGAATTTTGTTGCTTGAGTCCCAAGTGTTAAACTCATCCAGGGAGCATATTGTAGTTTAGAGATGGGGGGTAGCAGAATTTCTTATTTATAAAGCATTTTGTCTGGTTTGCAGAGAGCTTGCAGGTGAATTTTGTTGTTTGAATCTCAAATGTTTAAACTCATCCGGAGTGCACCCTGTATTTTATAGAAGTGGGGTAGCAGAATTTCTTATTTATAAAACATTTTGGCAGGTTTACAGAGAGCTTGCTGGTGAATTTTATTGGCTGAGTCCCGAGTGTTTAAACTCATCTAGGAGGTTGCAGGGTAGTTTAGAGATGCGGGGTAGCAGAATTTCTTATTTATAAAGTGTTTTGGAAGGATTGCAGAGAGCATGTAGGGGAATTTTATTGCTTGAGTCCTGAGTGTTTAAACTCATCCAGGGGGGCATATTTTAGTTTAGAGATGGGGGAGTATCAGAATTTCTTATTTATAAAGCATTTTGACATGTTTACAGAGAGCTTACAGGTGAATTTGATTGCTTGAGTCCCTACTGTTTAAACTCATCCAGAGGTGTGTAGGGTAGTTTAGAGATGGGGGGGGGGGTAGCAGAATTTCTTTTTTATAGTGTTTTGGTAGGTTTGCAGAGAACTTGCAGCTGAAATTTGTTGTTTGACCCCCAACTGTTTAAACTCATCCAGGGTGGTGCCTTCTAGTTTAGATATGGGGGGGGGTAGCATAATTTCTTATTTATAAAGTGTTTTGGTAGGTTTGCAGACAGCTTGAAGGTGAATTTTGTTGTTTGAGTCCTGAGTGTTTAAACTCTTTCAGGTTGGTGCCTTCTAATTTGGCGATGGGGTGGTAGCAGAATTTCTTATTTATAAAGCATTTTAGCAGGTTTGCAGAGAGCTTGCAGGTGAATTTTGTTGTTTGAGTCCTGAGTGTTTAAACTCATTGGGGGGGGCACCTTGTAGTTTATAGTGGGGGGGTAGCAGAATCTTTTTTATAAAGTGTTTTGGCAGGTTTGTCGAGAGCTTGCAAGTCAGTTTTGCTGTTGGAGTCCTTAGTGTTAAAACTCTTCCACAGGGGGCCTTGTCATTTAGAGATGTGGGGGTAGCAGAATTTCTTATTTATAAAGCATTTGACAGGTTTGCAGAGAGCTTTCAGGTGAATTTTGTTGTTTGAGTCCCTAGTTTGTAAACTCATCCAGGGGCGTGCAGGGAAGTTTAGGCATAGGGAGGGGTGTTAGAAGAATTTCTTATTTATAAAGTATTTTGCTAGGTTTGCGGGGATCCTGCAGGTGAATTTTGTTGCTTGAGTCCCGGCTGTTTAAACTCATCCAGGGGGGCCTATTTTAGTTTAGAGATGGGGAGTTGCAGAATTCTTATTTATAAGGAGTTTCGGCATGTTTGCAATGAGCTTGCAGGTGAATTTTACTGTTTGAGTCCCCTCATCCAGGGTGGTGCTTTGTAATTTGGCTATAGGGGGTAGTAGATTTTCTTATGTATAAAGCATTTTGGCAGGTTTGCAGAGAGCTTGGAGATGAATTTTTTGTTTGAATCTCGAGTGTTTAAACTCATCCGGGGTGCACCCTGTAGTTTAGAGATGGAAGGGTAGCAGAATTTCTTATTTTTAAACATTTTGTCAGATTTGCAGAGAGCTTGCAAGTGAATTTTGTTGACTGAGTCCTGAGTGTTTAAACTCATCTAGGGGGCGCATGTAATTTAGAGATACGGGGTAGCAGAATTTCTTAGTTATAAAGTGTTTTGCTACGTTTGCAGAGAGCTTTCAGGTGAAATTTGTTGCTTGATTCTTGAGTGTTTAAACTCATCCGTTTAGTTTAGAGATGGGGGGGTAGCAGAATTTCTTATTTATAAAACATTTTGGCAACTTTTCAGAGGGCTTGCTAGTGAATTTTGTTGTTTGAGTCCCACCTGTTTAAACTCATCCATAGGGGTGCAGGGTAGTTAAGAGATGCTGGGGTAGCAGTATTTCTTATTTATAGTGTTTTGGTAGGTTTGCAGAGAGCTTGCAGGTGAATTTTGTTGTTTTACTCCCAAGTGTTTAAAGTCATCCAGGGGATGTCTTGTAGTTTAGATATGACAGACGGTAGCAGAATTTCATATTTATGAAGTGTTTTGGCAGGTTTTCAGAGAGCTTGCAGGTGAATTTTGTTGTTTGACTCCTGAGTGTTTAATCTCATCCAACGTGGTGCCTTGTAGTTTAGAAATTGTCAGGTAGCAGACTTTCTTATTTATAAAGTATTTTGGCAGGTTTGCAGAGAGCTTGAAGGTGTATTTTGATGTTTGAGTTCCGAGTGTTTAAACTCTTCCAGAGTGGTGCCTTGTAATTTGGTGTTGGGGTCGTAGCACAATTTCTTATTTATAAAGCATTTTGGCAGGTTTGCAGAGAGCTTGCAGGTGACTTTTGTTGTTTGAATCTCGAGTGTTTAAACTCATCCGGGGGGCACTCTGTAGTATAGATATCGGGTTATCAGAATTTTTTTATTTATAAACCATTTTGTCAGGTTCACATAAAGCTTGCATGTAAATTTTGTTGGTTGAGTCCCGAGTGTTTAATCTCATCCAGGGGGCACCCTGTAGTTTAGAGATGAAAGATAGCAGAATTTCTTATTTTTGCAGCATTTTGGGAAGTTTGCGGAGAGATTCAGGTGAATTTTATTGTTTGAGTCCTGAGTGTTTAAACTCATTCTGGGGGTGTCTTTTAGTTTAGAGATGGGGGTAGCAGAATATTTTTTATAAAGTGTTTTGGCAGGTTTGCAGAGAGATTAAAGGTAAATTTTGTTCTCTGAGTCCCAAATGTTTAAACTCATCCGGAGTCTACCCGGTAGTTTGCAGATGGGGGGTTAGCAGAATTTCTTATTTATAAAGCATTTTGGCAGGTTTGCAGAGAGCTTGCAGTTGAATTTTGCTGTTTGAGTACCGAGTGTTTAAACTCATCCAGGGGAGTGCAGGGTAGTTTGACATGGGTTGTAGCAGAATTTCTTATTTATAAAGGTTTTTGGCAGGTTTGCATTGAGCTTGCAGGTGAAATTTATTGCTTGAGTCCTGAGTATTTAAACTCATTCAGGGGTTGTCCTGTAGTTTAGAGATGACAGTAGGTAGCAGAATATCTTATTTATAAAATGTTTTGGTAGGTTTTGCAGAGAGCTTGCAGGTGAATTTTGTTGGTTGAGTCCAGAGTGTTTAAACTCATCCAGGGAGTCACCCTGTAGTTTAGAGATGGGGGATAGCAGCATTTCTTATTTATGTAGCATTTTGGATGGTTTGCAGAAAGCTTGCAGGTGAATTTTGTTGTTTGAGTCCTGAGTGTTTAAAGTCATCCAAGGGGGTACAGGGAAGTTTAGAGATCGGGAGGTAGGAGAATTTGTTATTTAAAAAGTGTTTTGCTAGGTTTGCAGGGAGCTTGTAGGTGAATTTAGTTGCTTGTGTCCCGAGTGTTTAAACTCATCCAGGGGGGCATATTTTAGTTTAGAGAAGGGAGGGTAGCAGAATTTATTTATAAAGGGTTTTGGCAGGTTTTCAATGAGCTTGCAGGTGAATTTTGATTGAGTCCCCAGTGTTTAAAATCATCCAAGGGGTGTCTTGTTGTTTAGATATGACTTGCCGTAGCAGAATGTCTTATTCATAAAGTGTTTTAGCAGGTTTGCAGTGAGCTTGCAGGTGAATTTTGTTGTTTGAGTCCTGAGTGTTTCAACTCATCCAGGGGGATACTGGGAAGTTTAGAGATTAGGGGGTTAGGAGAATTTCTCTTTTATAAAGTGTTTTGCTAGGTTTTCATGGAGCTTGCAGGTGAATTTTGTTGCTTGAGTCCCAAGTGTTAAACTCATCCAGGGAGCATATTGTAGTTTAGAGATGGGGGGTAGCAGAATTTCTTATTTATAAAACATTTTGTCTGGTTTGCAGAGAGCTTGCAGGTGAATTTTGTTGTTTGAATCTCAAATGTTTAAACTCATCCAGAGTGCACCCTGTATTTTATAGAAGTGGGGTAGCAGAATTTCTTATTTATAAAACATTTTGGCAGGTTTACAGAGAGCTTGCTGGTGAATTTTATTGGCTGAGTCCCGAGTGTTTCAACTCATCTAGGAGGTTGCTGGGTAGTTTAGAGATGCGGGGTAGCAGAATTTCTTATTTATAAAGTGTTTTGGAAGGATTGCAGAGAGCATGTAGGAGAATTTTATTGCTTGAGTCCTGAGTGTTTAAACTCATCCAGGGGGACATATTTTAGTTTAGAGATGGGGGAGTATCAGAATTTCTTATTTATAAAGCATTTTGACATGTTTACAGAGAGCTTGCAGGTGAATTTGATTGTTTGAGTCTCTACTGTTTAAACTCATCCAGAGGTGTGTAGGGTAGTTTAAAGATGGGGGGGGGGTAGCAGAATTTCTTTTTTATAGTGTTTTGGTAGGTTTGCAGAGAACTTGCAGCTGAAATTTGTTGTTTGACCCCCAACTGTTTAAACTCATCCAGGGTGGTGCCTTCTAGTTTAGATATGGGGGGGGGGTAGCATAATTTCTTATTTATAAAGTGTTTTGGTAGGTTTGCAGACAGCTTGAAGGTGAATTTTGTTGTTTGAGTCCTGAGTGTTTAAACTCTTTCAGGTTGGTGCCTTCTAATTTGGCAATGGGGTGGTAGCAGAATTTCTTATTTATAAAGCATTTTAGCAGGTTTGCAGAGAGCTTGCAGGTGAATTTTGTTGTTTGAGTCCTGAGTGTTCAAACTCATTGGGGGGGCACCTTGTAGTTTATAGTGGGGGGGTAGCAGAATCTTTTTTATAAAGTGTTTTGGCAGGTTTGTCGAGAGCTTGCAAGTCAGTTTTGCTGTTGGAGTCCTTAGTGTTAAAACTCTTCCACAGGGGGCCTTGTCATTTAGAGATGTGGGGGTAGCAGAATTTCTTATTTATAAAGCATTTGGCAGGTTTGCAGAGAGCTTTCAGGTGAATTTTGTTGTTTGAGTCCCTAGTTTGTAAACTCATCCAGGGGCGTGCAGGGAAGTTTAGGCATGGGGAGGGGTGTTAGCAGAATTTCTTATTTATAAAGTGTTTTGCTAGGTTTGCGGGGATCCTGCAGGTGAATTTTGTTGCTTGAGTCCCGGCTGTTTAAACTCATCCAGGGGGGCCTATTTTAGTTTAGAGATGGGGAGTTGCAGAATTCTTATTTATAAGGAGTTTCGGCATGTTTGCAATGAGCTTGCAGGTGAATTTTACTGTTTGAGTCCTCTCATCCAGGGTGGTGCTTTGTAATTTGGCTATAGGGGGTAGTAGATTTTCTTATGTATAAAGCATTTTGGCAGGTTTGCAGAGAGCTTGGAGATGAATTTTTTGTTTGAATCTCGAGCGTTTAAACTCATCCGGGGTGCACCCTGTAGTTTAGAGATGGAAGGGTAGCAGAATTTCTTATTTTTAAACATTTTGTCAGATTTGCAGAGAGCTTGCAAGTGAATTTTGTTGACTGAGTCCTGAGTGTTTAAACTCATCTAGGGGGCGCATGTAATTTAGAGATACGGGGTAGCAGAATTTCTTAGTTATAAAGTGTTTTGCTACGTTTGCAGAGAGCTTTCAGGTGAAATTTGTTGCTTGATTCTTGAGTGTTTAAACTCATCCGTTTAGTTTAGAGATGGAGGGGTAGCAGAATTTCTTATTTATAAAACATTTTGGCAACTTTTCAGAGGGCTTGCTAGTGAATTTTGTTGTTTGAGTCCCACCTGTTTAAACTCATCCATAGGGGTGCAGGGTAGTTAAGAGATGCTGGGGTAGCAGTATTTCTTATTTATAGTGTTTTGGTAGGTTTGCAGAGAGCTTGCAGGTGAATTTTGTTGTTTTACTCCCAAGTGTTTAAAGTCATCCAGGGGATGTCTTGTAGTTTAGATATGACAGACGGTAGCAGAATTTCATATTTATGAAGTGTTTTGGCAGGTTTTCAGAGAGCTTGCAGGTGAATTTTGTTGTTTGACTCCCGAGTGTTTAATCTCATCCAGCGTGGTGCCTTGTAGTTTAGAAATTGTCAGGTAGCAGACTTTCTTATTTATAAAGTATTTTGGCAGGTTTGCAGAGAGCTTGAAGGTGTATTTTGATGTTTGAGTTCCGAGTGTTTAAACTCTTCCAGAGTGGTGACTTGTAATTTGGTGTTGGGGTCGTAGCACAATTTCTTATTTATAAAGCATTTTGGCAGGTTTGCAGAGAGCTTGCAGGTGACTTTTGTTGTTTGAATCTCAAGTGTTTAAACTCATCCGGGGGGCACTCTGTAGTATAGATATGGGGTTATCAGAATTTTTTTATTTATAAACCATTTTGTCAGGTTCGCATAAAGCTTGCATGTGAATTTTGTTGGTTGAGTCCCGAGTGTTTAATCTCATCCAGGGGGCACCCTGTAGTTTAGAGATGAAAGATAGCAGAATTTCTTATTTTTGCAGCATTTTGGGAAGTTTGCGGAGAGATTCAGGTGAATTTTATTGTTTGAGTCCTGAGTGTTTAAACTCATTCTGGGGGTGTCTTTTAGTTTAGAGATGGGGGTAGCAGAATATTTTTTATGAAGTGTTTTGGCAGGTTTGCAGAGAGATTAAAGGTAAATTTTGTTCTCTGAGTCCCAAATGTTTAAACTCATCCAGAGTCTACCCGGTAGTTTGCAGATGGGGGGTTAGCAGAATTTCTTATTTATAAAGCATTTTGGCAGGTTTGCAGAGAGCTTGCAGTTGAATTTTGCTGTTTGAGTACCGAGTGTTTAAACTCATCCAGGGGAGTTTGACATGGGGTGTAGCAGAATTTCTTATTTACAAAGGTTTTTGGCAGGTTTGCATTGAGCTTGCAGGTGAAATTTATTGCTTGAGTCCTGAGTATTTAAACTCATTCAGGGGTTGTCCTGTAGTTTAGAGATGACAGTAGGTAGCAGAATATCTTATTTATAAAATGTTTTGGTAGGTTTTGCAGAGAGCTTGCAGGTGAATTTTGTTGGTTGAGTCCAGAGTGTTTAAACTCATCCAGGGAGTCACCCTGTAGTTTAGAGATGGGGGATAGCAGCATTTCTTATTTATGTAGCATTTTGAATGGTTTGCAGAGAGCTTGCAGGTGAATTTTGTTGTTTGAGTCCTGAGTGTTTAAAGTCATCCATGGGGGTACAGGGAAGTTTAAAGATCGGGAGGTAGGAGAATTTGTTATTTATAAAGTGTTTTGCTAGGTTTGCAGGCAGCTTGTAGGTGAATTTAGTTGCTTGAGTCCCGAGTGTTTAAACTCATCCAGGGGGGCATATTTTAGTTTAGAAAAGGGAGGGTAGCAGAATTTATTTATAAAGGGTTTTGGCAGGTTTTCAATGAGCTTGCAGGTGAATTTTGATTGAGTCCCCAGTGTTTAAAATCATCCAAGGGGTGTCTTGTTGTTTAGATATGACTTGCCGTAGCAGAATGTCTTATTCATAAAGTGTTTTAGCAGGTTTGCAGTGAGCTTGCAGGTGAATTTTGTTGTTTGAGTCCTGAGTGTTTCAACTCATCCAGGGGGATACAGGGAAATTTAGAGATTAGGGGGTTAGGAGAATTTCTCTTTTATAAAGTATTTTGCTAGGTTTTCATGGAGCTTGCAGGTGAATTTTGTTGCTTGAGTCCCAAGTGTTAAACTCATCCAGGGAGCATATTGTAGTTTAGAGATGGGGGGTAGCAGAATTTCTTATTTATAAAGCATTTTGTCTGGTTTGCAGATAGCTTGCAGGTGAATTTTGTTGTTTGACTCTCAAATGTTTAAACTCATCCGGAGTGCACCCTGTATTTTATAGAAGTGGGGTAGCAGAATTTCTTATTTATAAAACATTTTGGCAGGTTTACAGAGAGCTTGCTGGTGAATTTTATTGGCTGAGTCCCGAGTGTTTAAACTCATCTAGGAGATTGCAGGGTAGTTTAGAGATGCGGGGTAGCAGAATTTCTTATTTATAAAGTGTTTTGGAAGGATTGCAGAGAGCATGTAGGGGAATTTTATTGCTTGAGTCCTGAGTGTTTAAACTCATCCAGGGGGGGCATATTTTAGTTTAGAGATGGGGGAGTATCAGAATTTCTTATTTATAAAGCATTTTGACATGTTTACAGAGAGCTTGCAGGTGAATTTGGTTGTTTGAGTCCCTACTGTTTAAACTCATCCAGAGGTGTGTAGGGTAGTTTAGAGATGGGGGGGGGGGGTGTAGCAGAATTTCTTTTTATAGTGTTTTGGTAGGTTTGCAGAGAACTTGCAGCTGAAATTTGTTGTTTGACCCCCGACTGTTTAAACTCATCCAGGGTGGTGCCTTCTAGTTTAGATATGGGGGGGTAGCATAATTTCTTATTTATAAAGTGTTTTGGTAGGTTTGCAGACAGCTTGAAGGTGAATTTTGTTGTTTGAGTCCTGAGTGTTTAAACTCTTTCAGGTTGGTGCCTTCTAATTTGGCGATGGGGTGGTAGCAGAATTTCTTATTTATAAAGCATTTTAGCAGGTTTGCAGAGAGCTTGCAGGTGAATTTTGTTGTTTGAATCTCAAGTGTTTAAACTCATCCGGGGGGCACCCTGTAGTTTAGATATGGGGGGGGGGTAGCAGAATTTTCTATTTATAAAGCATTTTGGCAGGTTTGCAGAGAGCTTTCAGTTGAATTTTGTTGTTTGAGTCCTGAGTGTTTAAACTTATTCAGGGGGGCACCTTGTAGTTCAGAGATGGGGGTAGCAGAATATTTTTTATAAAATGTTTTGGCAGGTTTGCAGAGAGCTTGCAGGTGAGTTTTGTTGTTCGAGTCCAGAGTGTCTAAACTCTTCCATGGGGTGTCTTGTAGTTTAGAGATGTGAGGGTAACAGAATTTCTTATTTATACAGCATTTGACAGGTTTGCAGAGAGCTTTCAGGTGAATTTTGTTCTTTGAACCCCAAGTGTTTAAACTCATCCAGGGGGTACCTTGTAGTTTGCAGATGGGGGGGTAGCAGAATTTCTTATTTATAAAACATTTTGTCAGGTTCGCAGAGAGCTTGCAGGTGAATTTTGTTGTTTGACTCCTGAGGGTTTAAACTCATCTAGGAGGTGGAGGGTAGTTTAGAGATGTGGGGTGGCAGAATTTCTTATTTATAAAGTGTTTTGGTAGGTTTGCTGAGAGCTTGCAAGTGAATTTTAATGCTTGATTCATGAGTGTTTAAACTTATCCATGGAGGTGTATTTTAGTTTCAAGATGGGGTGTAGCAGAATTTCTTATTTATAAAGCATTTTGGCAGGTTTACAGAGAGCTTGCATGTGAATTTTGTTGCTTGAGTCCTGAGGGTTTAAAATGATGCAATGGGTTGCAGGGAAGTTTAGAGACAGGGTGGGTAGCAGAACTTCTTATTTATAAACTGTTTTGATAGGTTTGCAGGGAGCTTGCAGGTGAATTTTGTTGCTTTAGTCCTGAGTGCTTAAACTCATCGAGAGGGGTGTATTTTAGTTTATAGATGGGGAGTAGCAGAATTTATTTATAAAGGGTTTGGGCTGGATTGCAATGAGCTTGCATGTGAATTTTGTTGTTTGGGGGGTTCCGACTGTTTAAACTTATCCAGAGGTGTGCAGGGTAGTTTAGAGATGGGGGGTGGGGGGTAGCAGAATTTGTTTTTATAGTGTTTTGGTAGGTTTGCAGAGAACTTGCAGTTGAATTTTGTTGCTTGAGTCCCGAGTGTTTAAACTCATCCAGGGATGTCTTGTATTTTAGAGATGACAGGCGGCAACAGAATTTCTTGTTTATAAAGTGTTTTGGCAGGTTTTCAGAGAGCTTGCAGCTGAATTTTTTTGTTTGACCCCCGAGTGTTTAAACTCATCCAAGGTTGTGCCTTGTAGTTTAGAGATGGGGGGTAGCAGAATTTCTTATTTATAAAGTGTTTTGTCAGGTTTGCAGAGAGTTTGAAGGTGAATTTTGTTGTTCTAATCTCAAGTGTTTAAACTCATCCGGGGGGCACCCTGTAGTTCAGATATGGGGGGTAGCAGATTTTTTTATTTATGAAGCATTTTGGCAGGTATGCAGAGAGCTTGCAGCTGAATTTTGTTGTTTGAGTCTTGAGTGTTTAAACTTATTCAGAGGCGCACCTTGTAGTTTAGAGATGGGGGTAGCAGAATATTTTTATAATGTGTTTTGGAAGTTTTGCAGAGAGCTTGCAGGTGAATTTTGTTGTTCGAGTTCAGAGTGTTTAAACTCTTCCATGGGGCGTCTTGTAGTTTAGAGGTGTGGGGGTAGCAGAATTTCTTATTTATAAGGCATTTGGCAGGTTTGCAGAGGGCTTTCAGATGAATTTTGTTCTTTTGCGTCGCAAGTGTTTAAACTCATCCAGGGGGTACCTTCTAGTTTGCAGATGAGGGTTGCAGAATTTCTTATTTATAAAACATTTTGTCAGATTTGCAGAGAGCTTGCAGGTGAATTTTTTTTGTTTGAGTCCTGAGGATTTAAACTCATCCAGGGGGCTGCAGGGAAGTTTAGAGTTGTGGGGGAAGCAAAATGTGTTATTTATAAACTGTTTTGATAGGTTTGCAGGGAGCTTGCAAGTGAATTTTGTTGCTTTAGTCCTTACTACTTAAACTCATCCAGGGGAGTGTATTTTAGTTTAAAGATGGGGGGGTAGCAAAATGTCTTATTTATAAAGGGTTTTGGCAGGTTTGTAATGAGCTTGCAGGTGAATTTTGCTGTTTGAGTCCCCATTGTTTTTATTCATCCAGGAGGTGTCTTTTACTTTAGAGATGACGGGCCATAGCAAATGTTCTTATTTATAAAACATTTTAGAAGGTTTGCAGAGAGCTTGCAGTTGAATTTTTTGTCAGAGTCCCAAGTGTTTAAACTTATTTAAGGGGGTAACAGGGTAGTTTAGAGATGCAGGGTAGCAGAATTTCTTATTTATAATGTGTTTTGGTAGGTTTGCTGAGAGCTTGCAAGTGAATTTTGTTGCTTGAGTCCCGAGCGTTTAAACTCATCCAGAGGGGTGTATTTTAGTTTTGAGATGGGGTGTAGCAGAATTTCTTATTTATAAAGCTTTTTGGCAGGTTTACAGAGAGCTTGCATGTAAATTTTGTTGCTTGAGTCCCGAGCGTTTAAAGTCATCCAGGAGATCTCTTGTAGTTTAGAGATGACAGGCAGTAGCAGAATTTCTTATTTATAAAGTGTTTTGGCAGGTGTGCAGAGAAATTACAGGGGAATTTTGTTGTTTGACTAATGAGTATTTAAACTCATCCAAGGTGGTGACTAGTTTAGAGATGGGGGAGGGGGGTAGCAGAATTTCTTATTTGTAAAGTGTTTTGGCAGGTTTGCAGAGAGCTTGCAGATGAATTTTGTTGCTTGAGTCCTGAATGTTTAAACTCATCCAGGGGGGGCCTATTTTAGTTTAGAGATGGGGGGTGTAGGAAAATTTCTTATTTATAAAGCATTTTGTTGACTGAGTCCCAAGTGTTTAAACTCATCTGGGGGGTGGTGCAGGTAGTTTCGAGATGCAGGGTAGCAAAATGTCTTATTTATAAAGCATTTTGGCAGGTTTACAGAGAGCTTGCAGGTGAATTTTGTTTTTTTAGTCCCGGTTGTTTAAACTCATCCAGAGGGGTGCAGGATAGTTCAGAGATGGGAGGGTAGCAGAATTTCTTATTTATAGTATTTTGGCACGTTTGCAGAGAGCTTGCAGGTGAGATTTGTTGTTTGATTCCCAATATTTAAACTCTTCCAGGGTGGTGCTTTGTAATTTGATGATGGGGTAGTAGCAGAATTTCGTATTTAAAAAGCATTTTGGCAGGCTTGCAGAGAGCTTGCAGGTGAATTTTTGTTGTTTAAATCTGAAGTGTTTAAACACATCCGGGTTGCACCCTGTAGTTTAGATATGGGTCGTAGCAGAACTTTTTATTTATAAAGCATTTTAGCAGGTTTGCAGAGAGCTTGCTGGTGCATTTTGTTGTTTGAGTCCTGACTGTTTAAACTCATCCATAGGGGTGCAGGGTAGTTTAGAGATGGGGGTGGGGGGGGGGGTAGCAGAATTTATTTTTTATAAAGCATTTGGCAGATTTGCAGAGAGCTTTCAGGTGTATTTTGTTGCTTGAGTCCTGAATGTTTAAACTCATCCAGGGGGGCCTATTTTAGTTTAGAGATTGGAGGGGGGTAAGAAAATTTCTTATTTATAAATCATTCTGGCAGGTTTACAGAGAGCTTGCAGGTGAATTTTGTTTTTTGAGTTCCGGTTGTTTAAACTCATCCAGAGGGATGCAGGATAGTTCAGAGATGGGGAGGGTAGCAGAATTTCTTATTTATAGTATTTTGGCAGGTTTGCAGAGAGCTTGCAGGTGAATTTTTTTGTTTAAATCTGAAGTGTTTAAACACATCCGGGTTGCACCCTGTAGTTTAGATATGGGTCGTAGCAGAACTTTTTATTTATAAAGCATTTTGGCAGGTTTGCAGAGAGCTTTCAGTTGAATTTTGTTGTCTGATTTCCAAGTGTTTAAACCCATCCAAAGGGTACCTTGTAGATTGCAGATAAGGGGTAGCAGAATTTTTTTATTCATAAAGGATTTTGGCAGGTTTGCAATGAGCTTGCAGGTGAATTTTGCTGTTTGAGTCCTAATTGTTTAAACTCATCCAAAGGGGTGCAGGGTAGTTTAGAGATGGGGGGTAGCAGATTTCTTTTTTAGAATGTTTTGATAGGTTTGCAGACAGCTTGCAGGTGAATTTTGTTATTTGAGCCCCGGTTGTTTAAACTCATCCAGAGGGGTGCAGGATAGTTTAGAGATGGGGGGGGGTAGCAGCATTTCTTTTTTATAAAGCATTTGGCAGGTTTGCAGACAGCTTGCAAGTGAATTTTGTTGTTTGACTCTCGAGTGTTTAAACCCATCCAGGGTTGTGCCTTGTAGTTTAGAGATGGGGTAGCAGAAATTCTTATTTATAAAGTGTTTTTGTAGGTTTGCAGAGAGCTTGCAGGTGAATTTTGTTGTTTGAATCTCGAGTGTTTAAACTCATCCAGGTGGGCACCCTGTAATTTAGAGATGTGGGGGTAGCAGAATTTCTTATTTATATAGCATTTTGGCAGGTTTACATAGAACTTGCAGGTGAATTTTGATGTTTTAGTCCCGAGTGTTTAAATTCATCCTGGGGGGCACCTTGTAGTTTAGAGATAGGGGGAAGCAGAATATCTTTTATAAAATGTTTTGGCAGGTTTGCAGAAAGCTTGCAGGTGAATTTTGTTGTTAGAGTTCAGAGTGTTTAAACTCTTCCATGGGGCGTCTTGTAGTTTAGAGATGTGAGGGTAGAAGAATTTCTTATTTATAAAGCATTTTTGCAGGTTTGCAGAGAGCTTGCAGGTGAATTTTGTTGTTTAAATCTCAAGTGTTTAAACTCATCCGGGGAGCACCCTGTAGTTTAGATATTGTGGTTAGCAGAATTTTTTATTTCTAAAGCATTTTGGCAGGTTTGCAAAGAGCTTTCAGGTGAATTTTCTTGGCTGAGTCCCAAGTGTTTAAACTCATCTATTGGGGTGCAGGGTAGTTTAGAGATGCAGGATAGCAGAATTTCTAATTTATAAAGTGTTTTGGTAGGTTTGCAGAGAGTTTGCAGGTGAATTTTGATGCTTGAGTACTCAGTGTTTAAACTCATCCAGGGGGTATATTTTAGTTTAGAGATGGGGTGTAGCAGAATTTTTTTATTTATAAAGCATTTTGGCAGGTTTACAGAGAGGTTGCTGGTGAATTTTGTTGTTTGAGTCCCGACTGTTTAAACTCATCCAAAGGGGTGCAGGGAAGTTTAGAGATGGGGGGGGGTAGCAGAATTTATTATTTATAATGTTTTGGTAGGTTTGCAGAGAGCTTGCAGGTGAATTTTGTTGGCTGAGTCCCGAGTGTGTAAATTCATCTGGGGGGTGAAGGATAGAGATGCGGGGTAGTAGAATTTCTTATTTATAAAGTGTTTTGGTAGGTTTGCAGAGAGTTTGCAAGTGAATGTTGCTGCTTGAGTCCTGAGTGGGGGGTATATTTTAGTTTAGAGATGGGGTGTAGCAGAATTTCTTATTTATAAAGCATTTTGGCAGGTTTACAGAGAGCTTGTGGCTGATTTTTCTTGTTTGAGTCCTGACTGTTTAAACTCATCCGGATGGGTGCATGGAAGTTTAGAGATGGGGGATAGCAGAATTTTTTATTTGTAAAGTGTTTTGGCAGGTTTGCAGAGAGCATGAAGGTGAATTTTGTGGTTTGAATCCCTTGTGTTTAAACTCTTCCAGGGTGTTGCCTTCTAATTTGGTGATGGGGTGTTAGCAGAATTTCTTATTTATAAAGCATTTTGGCAGGTTTGAATTGAGCTTGCAGGTGAATTTTTTTTGTTTGAGTCCCAAGAGTTTTAACTCATCCAGGGAGTGTCTTGTAATTTAGGGATGACGGGCGGTAGTAGAATTTCTTATTTATAAAGTGTTTTGACAGGTTTGCAGAGAGCTTACAGGTGAATTGTGTTGCTTGAATCTCGAGTGTTTAAACTCATCTGAGGGGCACCGTGTAGTTTAGATATGGGGGTAGCAGAATTTCTTATTTATAAAATGTTTTGGCAGGTTTGCAGAGAGCTTGTGGGTGAATTTTGTTGATTGAATCCCAAGTGTTTAAACTCATCCGGGGGTAACCTTGTAGTTTAGAGATGGGGGTAGCACAATTTCTTATTTATGTAGCATTTTGGCAGATTTAGAGAGAGCTTGCGGGTGAATTTTTTTGTTTGAGTCTCAAGTTTTTAAACTCATCTAGGGCGTGCCTTGTAGTTTAGAAATACAGGTAAGCAGAATTTCTTATTTATAAAGTGTTTTGGCAGGTTTGCAGAGAGCATGCAGGTGAATTGTGTTGTTTGAGTCCGGAGTGTTTAAATTCATTTGGGGGGGTGCCTTGTAGTTTAGACATATGGGGGTAGAACTATTTCTTATTTATAAAGCATTTTGGCTGGTTTTCCGAGAGCTTGCAGGTGAGTTTTCTTGGTGGAGTCCCAAGTGTTTAAACTCATCTAGTGCTTGTCTTATAGTTTACAAATGAGGGGTGGGTAGCAGAATTTCTTATTTATAAAGTGTTTTGCTAGGTTTGCAGAGAGCTTGCAGGTGGATTTTGTTGATTGAGTCCCGAGTGTTTAAACTCATCCAGGGGTTCACTCTGTAGTTTAGAGATGGGGTATAGCAGAATTTTTTCTTTATGTAGTATTTTGGAAGGTTTGCTGAGAGCTTGTAGGTGAATTTTGTTGTTTGAGTCCTGAGTGTTTACACTCATTCTGGGTGGTGCCTTGCAGCTTAGAGATGTGGAGTAACAGAATTTCTTATTTATAAAGCATTTGGTAGGTTTGCCGAAAGCTTTCAGGTGAATTTTGTTCTTTGAGTCCCAATTGTTTAAACTCATCCAGGGGGTACCTTGTAGTTTGTAGATGGGGGGTAGCAGAATATTTTATTTATAAAACATTTTGGCAGGTTTGCAAAGAGCTTGCAGGTAAATTTTGTTGCTTGAGTCCCGAATGTTTAAATTCATCCAGGGGTGTGTATTTTAGTTTTGAGATAGGAGTTAGCTGAATTTCTTATTTATAAAAGGGTTTTGGCAGGTTTGCAATGAGCTTGCAGTTAAATTTTGCTGTTTGAGACCCCAGTCTTTAAACTCATCCAGGGGGTGTCTTGTAGTTTAGAGATGCCAGGTGGTAGCAGAATTTCTTATTCATAAAGTGTTTTGGCAGGTTTTCAGAGAGCTTACAGATTAATTTTGTTGTTTGATTCTCAAGTGTTTAAACTTATCCTGGGTGGTGCTTTGTTGTTTAGAGATGTGGAGGTAGCAGAATTTCTTATTTATAAAGTTTTTTGGCAGGTTTGCAAAGAGCTTGAATGTGAATTTTGTTGCTTGAGTCCTGAGTGTTTAAGCTCCTCCATGGGGTCACCCTGTAGTTTAGGGATGGGGGATAGCAGAATTCATTATTTATGTAGCATTTTAGAAGTTACCAGAGAGCTTGCAGGTGAATTTTATTGTTTGAGTCCTGAGTGTTTAAACTCTTCCACGGGGAGCCTTGTAGTTTAGAGATGTGGAGGTAGCAGAATTTCTTATTTATAAAGCATTTTTCATGTGTGTGCACATAACTTTCAGGTGAATTTCATTGAGTCACAACTGTTTAAACTCATCTAGGGGGTACCTTGTAGTTTGCAGATAGGGGGTAGCAGAATTTCTTATTTATAAAACATTTTGGCAGGTTTACAGAAAGCTTGCAGGTGAATTTTGTTGTTTGATTCCCAAGTGTTTAAACTCATCCAGGGGGGCGTATTTTAGTTTAGAGATGGGGGTAGCAGAATTTCTTATTTATAAAGGGGCTTGTCAGTTTTGCAATGAGATTGCAGGTGAATTTTTCTTGAGTCCCCAGTGTTTAAACTCATCCAGGGGGTGTCTTGTAGATTAGAGATGACGGGCCATAGCAGAATTTTTTATTTATAAAGTGTTTTGGCAGGTTTGCAGAGAGCTTGCAAAAGAATTTTGTTTGAGTCACAAGTGTTTAAGCTCTTCCAAGGTGGTGGCTTTTAATTTGACGATGGGGGGATAGCAGATTTTCTTAAGCATTTTGGCAGGTTTGCAGAGAGCTTGCAGGTGAATTTTGTTGTTTGAATCTTGAGTGTTTAAACCCATCCGGGGGGGCACTCTGTAGTTTAGAGATGGGGGGGGTATCAGAATTTCTTATTTATAAACCATTTTGGCAGGTTTGCAGAGAGCTTGCAGGTGAATTTTGATGGCTGAGTCCCGAGTGTTTAAACTCTAGTGGGGTGCAGGGTAGTTTAGAGATGCAAAGTAGCAAAATTTCTTTTTTATAAAGTGTTTTGGTAGGTTTGTGGAGAGCTTGCAGGTGAATTTTGTTGCTTGAGTCCTGAGTGTTTGAACTCATCCAGGGGGGGCATATTTTCATTTAGAGATGTGGGGTAGCAGAATTTCTTTTTATAAATCATTTTAGCAGGTTTACGGAAAGCTTGCAGGTTAATTTTGTTGTTTGAGTCCCGTCTGTTTAAACTGATCCAGCGGAATGCAAGGTACTTTAGAGATGGGGGGGTAGCAGAATTCCTTATTTATACTGTTTTGGTAGGTTTGCAGAAAGATTGCAGGTGAATTTTTTTGCTTGAGTCCTGAATGTTTAAAGTCATCCAGGGGATGTCTTTTAATTTAGAGATGACAGGCGGTAGAATAATTTCTTATTTATGAAGTGTTTTGGCAGGTTTGCAGAGAGCTTGCAGGTTAATTTTGTTGTTTGACTCCCAAGTATTTAAACTCATCCAGGCTGGTTCCTTGTAGTTTAGAGATGGGGGGTAGCAGAATTTCTTATTTATAAAATGTTTTCGCAGGTTTGCAGGGAGCTTGAAGGTGAATTCTGTTGTTTTAGTCCTGAGTGTTTAAACTCTTCCAGGGTCGTGCCTTGTAATTTGGCAATGGGGTCATAATAGAATTTCTTATTTTTAAAGCATTTTGGCAGGTTTATAGAGAGCTTGCAGGTGAATTTTGTTGCTTGAGTCCTCAGTGTTTAAACTCATCCAGGGGAGCATATTTTAGTTTAGAGATGGGAGGGCAGCAGAATTTCTTATTTATAAAGTGTTTTTGTAGGTTTGCAGAGAGCTTGAAGGTGAATTTTTTTAGTTTGAGTCTCGAGTGTTTAAACTCATCCAGGTGGTGTCCTGTAATTTAGAGATGACGGGCGATAGTAGAATTTTTTGTGTTTTGGCAGGTTTGCAGAGAGCTTGCAGGTGAATTTTGTTGTTTGAATCTCACGTGTTTAAACTCATCTGGGGGGCACCCTGTAGTTTAGACATAGGGGTAGCAGAATTTCTTATTTATAAAATGTTCTGGCAGGCTTGCAGAGAGCTTGCAGGTGAATTTTTTTGATTGATTGAATCTAGATTGTTTAAACACATCCGGAAGTCACACTGTAGTTTAAAGGTGGTGGGTAGCACAATTTCTTATTTTTTGTAGCTTTGGCACATTTGCAGAGAGCTTGCAGGTCAATTTTGTTGTTTGAGTCCTGAGTATTTAAACTTATCTGGTGGGGCAACTTGTAGTTTAGAGATGGGAGATAGCAGAATATTTTTTTATAAAGTGTTTTCCAAGGTTTGCAGAAAGCTTGCAAGTGAATTTTGTTGTTTGAATCCCGAGTGCTTAAACTCATCCACGGATCGCCTTATAGTTTAGAGATGGGGAGCGGGGTGGTTTCAGAATTTCTTATTTATGAAGTGTTTTGGCAAGTTTGCAGAGAGGTTGCTGGTAAATTTTGTTGTTTGAGTCCCGAGTGTTTGAACTCATCCAGGGGAGTGCAGGGTAGTTTGAGATGTGGGGTAGCAGAATTTCTTATTTATAAAGGTTTTTGGCAGGTTTGCATTGAGCTTGCAGGTGAATTTTGTTGTTTGAGTCCTGAGTGTTTAACCTCATCCAGGGGTTGTCTTGATGACAGGCAGTAGCAGAATTTCTTATTTATAAAGTGTTTTGACAGACTTGCAGAGACCTTGCAGGTGAATTTTGTTGTTTGACAGGGGAGAGCCTTGTAGTTTAGAGATGGGGGGTTAGCAGAATTTCGTATTTACAAAGTGTTTTGGCAGGTTTGCAGAGAGCTTGCAGGTGAATTTTGTTTGAATCTCAAGCGTTTAAACTCATCCAGGGGGCACCCTGTAATTTAGAGATGGGGGGTAGCAGAATTTCTTATTTATGTAGTATTTTGGCAGGTTTGCCAAGAACTTGCAGAAGAATTTTATTGTTTGAATCACAAGTGTTTAAACTCTTCCAGGGTAGTGGCTTGTAATTTGGCAATAGGGGGAGGTAGCAGATTTTCTTATTTATAAATCATTTTGGCAGGTTTACAGAGAGCTTTCAGGTGAATTTTGTTGTTTGAATCTTGAGTTTTTAAACTCATCCGGGGTCACCCTGTAGTTTAGAGATGGGGGGGTAGCAGAATTTCTTATTTATAAAACATTTTGGCAGGTTTGCAGAGAGCTTGTAGACTAACTTTGTTGGCTTAATCCTGAGTCTTTAAACTCATCCAAGGGTGGCGTATTTTAGTTTATAGAAGGGGGTAGCAGAATTTCTTATTTATAAAGCATTTTGGCAGGTTTACAGAGAGCTTACAGGTGAATTTTTTTTGTTTGAGTCCTGACTCTTTAAACTCATTCAGAGGGGTGCAGGGTACTTTAGAGATGGGGGTTGGGATAGTAGACTTTCTTATTTATACTGTTTTGGTAGATTTGCAGAAAGCTTGCAGGTGAATTTTGTTGCTTGAGTCTTGAGTGTTTAAAGTCATCCGGGGATGTCTTGTAGTTGATGACAGGCAGTAGCAGAATTTCTTATTTATAAAGTGTTTTTGCAGGTTTGCAGAGAGCTTGCAGGTGAATTTTATTGTTTTTACTCCCGAATGTTTAAACTCATCCAGGGTGGTGCCTTGTAGTATAGAGATTGGGAGGGGTAAGAGAATTTCTTATTTATAAAGTGATTTGGCATGTTTGCAGAGAGCTTGAAGGTGAATTCTGTTGTTTGAGTCCCGACTGTTTAAACTCTTCCAAGGCAGTGCCTTGTAATTTGACAATTGGGTGGTAACAGAATTTCTTATTTATAAAGCATTTTGGCAGGTTTGCAGAGAGCTTGCGGGTGAATTTTGCTGCTTGAGTCCTGAGTGTTTAAACTTTTCCAGGGGGGCATATTTTAGTTCAGAGATGGGGGTAGCATAATTTCTTATTTATAACGTGTTTTGGCAGGTTTGCATTGAGCTTCCAGGTGAATTTTTTTGTTTGAGTCCGGAGTGTTTAATCTCATCCAGGGGAGTGCAGTGTAGTTTGAAATGGGTGCAGCAGAATTTCTTATTTATAAAGTGTTTTGGCAGGTTTGCAGAGAGCTTTCAGGTCATCCAGGGGTCACCTTATAGTTTAGAGATGGGGAGTAGCAGAAATTCTTATTTATAACGTGTTTTGGCAGGTTTGCAGAGAGCTTGCAGGTGAATTTTGTTGTTTGAGTCCTGAGTGTTTAACCTCATCCAGGGATTGTCTTGTAGTTAGAGATTACAGCCAGTAGCAGAATTTCTTATTTATAAAGTGTTTTGGCAGATTTGCAGAGACCTTGCAGGTGAATTTTGTTGACTGACTCACAAGTATTTAAATTCATCCAGCGGGAAGCCTTGTAGTTTAGAGGTGGGGGTTTAGCAGAATTTTTTATTTATGTAGCATTTTGGCAGGTTTACACAGAACTTGCAGGTGAATTTTGTTGTTTGAGTCCTGAGTGTTTAAATTTATCCTGGAGGTGCCTTGTAGTTTAGAGATAGGGGGAAGCAGAATATTTTTATAAAATGTTTTGGCAGGTTTGCAGAGAGCTTCCAGGTGAATTTTGTTGTTTGAATCCACAGTGTTTAAACTTATCTAGTGGTCGCCTTATAGTTTACAGATGGGAGGGTGGCAGAATTTCTTATTATAAAGTATTTTGGCAGGTTTGCACTAAGCTTGCTGTTGAATTTTGCTGTTTGAGTCCCCAGTGTTTAAACTCATCCAGGGGTGTATTCTACTTTAGAGATGAGGGACCGTAGCAGAATTTCTTATTAATAAAGTGTTTTGGCAGGTTTGCAGTGCGCTTGCGGGTAAATTTTGCTGTTTGAGCCCGACTGTTTAAACTCATCCAGAGGGGTGCAGGGTAGTTTAGAGATGGTGGGGAGGTAGCAGAATTTATTTTTTATAGTGCATTGATTGGTGTGCAAAAAACTTGCAGGTGAATTTTGTTGCTTGAGTCCCGAGTGTTTAAAGTCAACCAGGGGATGTCT
This sequence comes from Protopterus annectens, assembly GCF_019279795.1. Taxonomy (NCBI): domain Eukaryota; kingdom Metazoa; phylum Chordata; order Ceratodontiformes; family Protopteridae; genus Protopterus; species Protopterus annectens. The sequence continues at coordinate 1,161,579,890 of NC_056731.1, forward strand.
TGTAGTTTAGAGATGACAGGCAGTAGCAGACTTTCGTATTTATAAAGTGTTTTTGAAGGTTTTCAGAGAGCTTGTTTTTGATGTTTGACTCCCGAGTGTTTAAACTCAGCCAGGGTGGTGCCTTGTAGTTTAGAGATGTGGGGGTAGCAGCATTTCTTATTTATGAAGCATTTGGCAGGTTTGCAGAAAGCTTTCAGGTGAATTTTGTTGATTGAGTCCTGAGTGTTTAAACTCATCAAGGGGTGCAGGGATGTTTAGAGATAGGGGAGGTAGCAGAATTTATTATTTATAAATGGTTTTGCTAGGTTTGCAGGCAGCTTGCAGGTGAATTTTACTGTTTGAGTCCCGAGTGTTTAAACTCCTCCAACGGGGTGTATTTTAGTTTAGAGTTGGGAGGGTAGCAGAATTTCTTATTTTAAAAGGGTTTTGGCAGGTTTGCAATGAGCTTAAAGGTGAATTTTGCTGTTTGAGTCCCCAGTGTTTAAACTCCTCCAGGGTGCAGCCTTCTAATTTGGTGATGTGGGGTGGGGGGGGGGGTAGCAAATTTTCTTATTTGTAAAGCATTTTCGCAGGTTTGCAGACAGCTTGCAGGTGAATTTTCTTGTTTGAGTCCCGACTGTTTAAACTCATCCAGAGGGGTGCAGGGTACTTTAGAGATGGGGGGGGGGGAATAGTAGAATTTCTTATTTATACTGTTTTGGTAGGTTTGCAGTGAGCTTGCAGGTGAATTTTGTTGCTTGAGTCCCGAGTGTTTCAAGTCATCCAGGGGATGACTTGTAGTTTAGAGATGACAGGCAGTAACATAATTTCTTATGCATAAATTGTTTTGGCAGGTTTGCAGACAGCTTGAAGGTAAATGTTGTTTGAATCTCGAGTGTTTAAACTCATCCAGGGGCACCCTGTAATTTAGATATGGGGGTAGCAGAATTTTTTATTTATAAAACATTTGGGCAGGTTTGCAGAGAGCTTGCAGTTAAATTTTATTGGTTGCGTCACGAGTGTTTAAACACATCCAGGAGCTCACCCTGTAGTTTAGAGATGGGGGAATAGCAGAATGTCTTATTTATGTAGCATTTTGGAAGGTTTGCAGAGAGCTTGCAGGTGAATTTTGTTGTTTGACTCCTGAGTGTTTAAACTCGTTCGGGGGGGGGGCACCTTGTAGATTAGAAATGTGGGGGTAGCAGAATTTTTTATTTATAAAGCATTTGGCAGGTTTGCATAGAGCTTTTAGGTGAATTTTGTTCTTTGAGTCCCAACTGTTTAAACTCATCCAGGGGGTACCTTGTAGTTCGTAGATTGGGGTTAGCAGAATTTCTTATTTATAAAACATTTTGGCAGGTTTGCAGAGAGCTTGCAGGTTGTTTGACTCTCGAGTGTTTAAACTCATCCAAAGGGGTGCAGTGTAGTTTAGAGATGGGGGGGGGTAGCAGAATTTCTTTTTATAGTTCTTTGGAAGGTTTGCAGAGAACTTGCAGGTTAATTTTGTTGTTCGAGTCCCAAGTACTTAAACTCAGCCAGCGTGGTACGTTGTAGTTTATAGATGGGGGGGGGGTAGCAGAATTTCTTTTTTATAAAGTGTTTTGGCAGGATTTCTGAGAGCTTGAAGGTGAATTTTGGTGTTTGAGTCCTGAGTGTTTAAACGCTTCCAGGGTGATGCCTTGTAATTTGGCGATGGGGTGGTAGCAAAATTTCTTATTTATATAAAGTATTTTGGCAGGTGTGCAGAGAGCTTGCAGGTGAATTTTTTTGCTTGAGTCCCGAGTGTTTAAGCTCCTCCATGGGGGTCACCCTGTAGTTTAGAGATGGGGAATAGCAGAATGTCTTATTGATGTAGCATTTTGGAAGGTTTGCAGAGAGCTTGCAGGTGAATTTTGTTGTTTGACTCCCGAGTGTTTAAACTCGTTCGGGGGGGGGGGCGCCTTGTAGATTAGAAATGTGGGGGTAGCAGAATTTTTTATTTATAAAGCATTTGGCAGGTTTGCATAGAGCTTTTAGGTGAATTTTGTTCTTTGAGTCCCAACTGTTTAAACTCATCCAGGGGGTACCTTGTAGTTTGCAGATTGGGTTTAGCAGAATTTCTTATTTATAAAACATTTTGGCAGGTTTGCAGAGAGCTTGCAGGTTGTTTGACTCTTGAGTGTTTAAACTCATCCAAAGGGGTGCAGTGTAGTTTAGAGATGGGGGGGGGTAGCAGAATTTCTTTTTATAGTTCTTTGGAAGGTTTGCAGAGAACTTGCAGGTTAATTTTGTTGTTCGAGTCCCAAGTACTTAAACTCAGCCAGCATGGTACATTGTAGTTTATAGATGGGGGGGGGGGGTAGCAGAATTTCTTTTTTATAAAGTGTTTTGGCAGGATTTCTGAGAGCTTGAAGGTGAATTTTGGTGTTTGAGTCCTGAGTGTTTAAACGCTTCCAGGGTGATGCCTTGTAATTTGGCGATGGGGTGGTAGCAAAATTTCTTATTTATATAAAGTATTTTGGCAGGTGTGCAGAGAGCTTGCAGGTGAATTTTGTTGTTTGACTCCCGAGTGTTTAAACTCATCAAGGGGGGTGCAGGGAAGTTTAGAGATGGGGGGATAGCAGAATTTCTTATTTATAAAGGGTTTTAGCAGGTTTGCATTGAGCTTGCAGGTGAATTTTGCTGTTTGAGTTGCCATTGTTTAAACTCATCCAGGGGGTGTCTTGTAGTTTAGAGATGATGGGCCATAGCAGAATTTCTTATTTATAATGTGTTTTGGCAGGTTTGCAGAGAGCTTGCAGAAGAATTTTGTTTTTTCAGTCCCAAGTGTTTAAACTCTTCCAGGGTGGTGCCTTGTAATTTGGCGATGCGGGGGGGGGGGGGGGTGTTAGCATATTTTCTTATTTATAAAGCATTGTGGCAGGTTTGCAGAGAGCTTGCAGGTGAATTTTGTTGTTTGAGTCTCGACTGTTTAAATTCATCCAGAGGGGTGCAGGGTACTTTAGAAATTGGGGGATAGCAGAATTTCTTATTTTTGCTGTTTTGGTAGGTTTGCAGAGAGCTTGCAGGTGAATTTTGTTGCTTGAGTCCCGAGTGTTTCAAGTCATCCAGGGGATGACTTGTAGTTTAGAGATGACTGTCATCTCTAATGCATAAAGTGTTTTGGCAGGTTTGCAGAGAGCTTGCAGGTGAATTTTGTTGTTTGAGTCGCAACTATTTAGAGGGCAATAGCACATGCTTTTGATTTTCTATGCATACTTCTAAAACCAGCATAGATTTTCTTGACACAACCATTTCCATTAATGTCACTGGAAGGGTTGATTCTTTAATGTATAGGAAGGAATGCAGGAAGAATAATTTGCTTGATAGGACAAGTATGCGCCCCAAGAGAGTTTGAGTCCACAGTGTTTAAACTCATCTAGGGAGTGTCTTGTAGTTTAGAGATGACAGGCTGTAGCAGAATTTCTTATTTACAAAGTGTTTTGACAGGTTTGCAGAGAGCTTGCAGAAGAATTTTGGTGTTTCAGTCCCAAGTGTTTAAACTGTTCCAGGGTGGTGCCTTGTAATTTGGCGATGGGGTGGTAGCAAATTTTCTTATTTATAAAGCATTTTGTCAGGTTTGCAGAGAGCTTGCAGGTGAATTTTGTTGCTTGAGTCCAGAGTGTTTAAACTCATTCAGGGGGGTGCCTTGTAGCTTAGAGATGGGGGTAGCAGAATATTTAGTGTTTTGGTAGGTTTGCAGAGAGCTTGCAGGAGAATTTTGTTTGAGTCTCGAGTGTTTAAACTATTTCAGGGTGGTGCCTTTTAATTTGGCAATGGGTGGTAGCAGAATTTCTTATTTTTAAAGCATTTTGACAGGTCTGCAGAGAGCTTGCAGGTGAATTTTGTTGTTTGAGTCTCAAGTGTTTAAACTCATGCGAGGGGCAGCCGATAATTTAGATATGCGGGTAGCAGGATTTTTTATTCATAAAGCATTTTGGCAGGTTTGCAGAGAGCTTGCAGGTAAATTTTGTTGGTTGCATCCTGAGTGCTTAAACTCATCCAGGGGCTCACCCTGTAGTTTAGAGATGGGGGAACAGCAGAACTTCTTATTTATGTAGCAGTTTGGAAGGTTTGCAGAGAGCTTGCAGGTGAAATTTGTTGTTTGACTCCCGAGTGTTTAAACTCATTCGGGGGGGGGTGCCTTGTAGTTTAGAAAATTGGGGGTAGCAGAATTTCCTGTTTATAAAGCATTTGGCAGGTTTGCAGAGAGCTTTTAGTTGAATTTTGTTGTTCTTTGAGTCCCAAGTGTTTAAACTCATCCAGGGGGTACCTTCTAGTTTGCAGATTGGGGTTAGCAGAATTTCTTATTTATAAAACATTTTGGCAGGTTTGCAGAGAGCTTGCAGGTGAATTTTGTTGTTTGAGTCCTGAGTGTTTAAACTCATCCGGGGGGGGGGGGGGCGTGGAGTGAAGTTTAGAGATGAGGGCATAGCAGAATTTCTTATTTATAAAGGGTTTTGGCAGGTTTGCAATGAGCTTGCAGGTGAATTTGCTGTTTGAGTCCCGAGTGTTTAAACTTATCCAGGGGGTGTCTTGTAGTTTAGAGATGATGGGCCATAGCAGAATATATTATTTATAAATTGTTTTGGCAGGTTTGCAGAGAGCTTTCAGGTGAATTTTGCTGTTTGAGTCTTCACTGTTTAATCTCATCCAGAGGTGGTGCAGGGTAGTTTAGAGATGGGAGGGTAGCAGAATTTCTTTTTTATAGTGCTTTGGTAGGTTTGCAGAGAACCTGCAGGTGAATTTTGTTTCTTGAGTCCCAAGTGTTTAAACTCAGCGATCGAGGTGCCTTGTAGTTTAGTGATGGGGGAGGGGTGAGCAGAATTAGTTTTTTATAAAGTATTTTGACAGGATTGCAGAGAGCTTGAAGATGAATTTTGCTGTTTGAGTCCCAAGTGTTTAAACTCTTCCAGGGTGGTGCCTTGTAATTTGGCGATGCGGTGGTAGCAACATTTCTTATTTATAAAGCATTTTGACAGGTTTGCAGAGAGCTTGCAGGTGAATTTTGTTGCTTGAGTCCCTAGTGTTTCAACTCATCCATGGAGTCACCCTGTAGTTTAGAGATGGGGGATAGCAGAATTTCTTATTTATGTAGAATTCTGAAAGGTTTGCAGAGAGCTTACAGGTGAATTTGGTTTTTGAGTCCTGAGTGTTTAAACTCATTCAGGGGGTCGCCTTGTAGTTTAGAGGTGGGGGTAGCAGAATATTTTTTATAAAGCGTTTTGGCAGGTTTGCAGAGGGCTTGCAGAAGAATTTTGTTGTTTGAGCCCAGAATGTTTAAATTCTTCCACGGGGCACCTTGTAGTTTAAAGATGTGGGGGTAGCAGAATTTCTTATTTATGAAGCATTTGGCAGGTTCACAGAAAGCTTTCAGGTGAATTTTGTTCTTTGAGTCTCAAGTGCTTAAACTCATCCAGGGGGTACCTTGTATCTTGCAGATGGAGGTTAGCAGAATTTCTTACTTATAAACAATTTTGGCAGGTTTGCAGAGAGCTTGCAGGTGAATTTTGTTGTTTGAGTCCCGAGTGTTTAAACTCATCCAGGGGGGTGCAGGGAAGTTTAGAGATGGGGGGTAGCAGAATTTCTTATTTATAAACTGTTTTTCTATGGTTGCAGGCAGCTTGGAGGTGAATTTTGCTGCTTGAGTCCCAAATATTTAAACTCATCCAGGGGGGCGTATTTTAGTTTAGAGATTGGGCTAGTGGAATTTCCTATTTATAAATGGTTCTGGCAGGTTTACAATGAGCTTGCAGGTGAATTTTGCTGTTTGAGTTCCCAGTGTTTAAACTCATCCAGGGGTGTCTTGTAGTTTAGAGATGATGGGCCGTAGCAGAATGTATTCAAAAAGTCTTTTAGCGGGTTTGCAGAGAGCTTGCAGAAGAATTTTGTTTCGGTCCCAAGTGTTTAACCTCTTCCAGGGTGGTGCCCTGTAATTTGGTGATGGGGGGGGTAGCAGATTTTCTTATTTATAAAGCATTCTGGCAGGTTTAAAGAGAGCTTGCAGGTGAATTTTGTTGGCTGAGTCCTGAGTGTTTAAACTCATCCGGGGGGGGTATTTTAGTTTAGAGATGGAAGGTAGCAGAACTTCTTATTTATAAAACATTTTGGTAAGTTTACAGAGAGCTTGCAGGTGATTTTTTTTTTGTTTGAGTCCCGACTGTTTAAACACATCCAGAGGGGTGCAGGGTACTTTAGAGATGGGGGGTTGCAGAATTTCTTATTTATACTGTTTTGGTAGGTTTGCAGAGAGCTTGCAGGTGAATTTTGTTGCTTGAGTCTCGAGTGTTTAAAGTTAACCAGGGGATGTCTTGTAGTTTAGAGATGACAGGCGGTAACAGAATTTCTTATGTATCAAGTCTTTTGGCAGGTTTGCAGAGAACTTGCAGGTGAATTTTGTTGGTTGACTCCCGAGTGTTTAAACTCATCCAGGGTGGTGCCTTTTAGTTTATAGATGGAGGGACCAGCAGAATTTCTTATTTATAAAGTGTTTTGGCAGGTTTGCAGACAGCTTGAAGGTGAATTTTTTTGTTTGAGTCACAAGTGTTTAAACTCTTCTAGAGTGGTGCCTTGTAATTTGGCGATGGGTGGTAGCAGAATTTCTTATTTATAAAGCATTTTGACAGGTTTGCAGAGAGTTTGTAGGTGAATTTTGTTGTTTGAATCTCGAGTGTTTTAACTCCTCTGGGGGCACCCTATAATTTAGATATTGGGGTAGCAGAATTTTTTATTTATAAAGCATTTGGCAGGTTTGCAGAGAGCTTTTAGGTGAATTTTGTTGTTTGTCTCCTGAGTGTTTAAACTCATTCAGGGGGTGCACCTTGTAGTTTAGAAATGTGGGGGTAGCAGAATTCCTTATTTATAAAGCATTTGGCAGGTTTGCAGAGAGCTTTTAGGTGAATTTTGTTGTTTGTCTCCTGAGTGTTTAAACTCATTCAGGGGGTGCACCTTGTAGTTTAGAAATGTGGGGGTAGCAGAATTCCTTATTTATAAAGCATTTGGCAGGTTTGCAGAGAGCTTTTAGGTGAATTTTGTTCTTTGAGTCCCAAGTGTTTGAACTCATCCAGGGGTTACCTTGTAGTTTGTAGATTGGGGTTAGCAGAATTTCTTATTTATAAAACATTTTGGCAGGTTGGCAGAGAGCTTGCAGGTGAATTTTGTAGTTTGAGTCCCGGGTGTTTAAACTCATCCAGGGAGGATGCAGTGAAGTTTAGAGATGAGGGGTTAGCAGAATTTCTTATTTATAAAGGGTTTTGGCAGGTTTGCAATGAGCTTGCAGGTGAATTTGCTGTTTGAATCCCCTGAGTTTAAACTCATCCAGGGGGGTGCAGGGTAGTTTAGAGATGACAGACCGTACCAGAATATCTTATATCTTATCTTGCAGGTGAATTTTGCTGTTTGAGTCCTGACTGTTTAAACTCATCCAAAGGGGTGCAGGGTAGTTTAGAGATGATGGGGGGGGTAGCAGAATTTCTTTTTTTATAATGCTTTGGTAGGTTTGCAGAGAACTGGCAGGTGAATTTTGTTCTGTGTGTCCCAAGTGCTTAAACTCATCCATGTGTACCTTGTAGTTTGCAGATGGGGGGTAGCAGAGTTTTGTATTTATAAAACATGTTGGCAGGTTTGCAGAGAGCTTGCAGTTGAAATTGTTGTTTGAGTCCCAAGTATTTAAACTCATCCAGGGGTGTTCAGGGCAGTTTAGAGATGGGGGTAGCAGAATTTCTTATTTATAAACTGTTTTGCTAGGTTTGCAGGCAGCTTGCAGGTGAATTTTGCTGCTTGAGTCCCAAGTGTTTAACCTCATCCAAGGGGGTATATTTTAGTTTAGAGGTGACGGGCCTTAGCAGAGTTTCTTATTTATAAAGTGTTTTGGCAGGTTTGCAGACAGTTTGGAGAAGAATTTTGTTGTTTCAGTCCCAAGTGTTTAAACTCATCCAGAGTGGTGCCTTGTAATTTGGAGATGGGGGGGGGTGGTGGGGTAGCAGATTTTCTTATTTATAAAGCATTTTGGCAGGTTTGCTGAGAGCTTGCAGGTGAAGTTTGTTGGCTGAGTCCTGAGTGTTTTAACTCATATGGGGGGGGGGTATTTTAGTTTAGAGATGGGGCTAGCAGAATTTCTTATTCATAAAGCATTTTAGCAGGTTTACAGAGAGCTTGCAGGTGAATTTTGTTGTTTGAATCCCGACTGTTTGAACTCATCCAGAGGGGTGCAGGGTACTTTAGAGATAAGAGGGTAGCATAATTTCTTATTTATACTGTTTTGGTACATTTGTAGAGAGCTTGCAGGTAAATTTAGTTGTTTGAGTCCTGAGTGTTTCAAGTCATCCAGGGGATGATTTGTAGTTTAGAGATGACAGGTAGTAACAAGATTTTTTATGTTTAAAGTGTTTTGGCAGGTATGCAGAGAGCTTTTAGGTGCATTTTCTTCTTTGAGTCCCAGGTGTTTAAACTCCTCCACAGGGTACCTTGTAGTTTGTAGATTGGGGTTAGTAGAATTTCTTATTTATAAAACATTCTGGCAGGTTTGCACAGAGATTGCAGGTGAATTTGATTGTTTGAGTCCTGAGTGTTTAAACTCATCCAGGAAGGTACGGTGAAGTTTAAAGATGAAGGGGTAGCAGAATTTCTTATTTATAAAGTTTTTTGCTAGGTCTGCAGGATGCTTGCAGGTGAATTTTGTTGCTTGAGTCCCAAGTATTTAAACTCATCCATGGGAGCATATTAGTACTTTTAAAACTGCAAGTTTGCACTTAACAGAAGACTAAAATACAGTACTGCAAGTTTGCACTTAACTTCAGCTTCTATTGCAGGTGATTATAGCCAACCAAGTCTTTCAGAAATTGAGCATAAAATGAATTCTGAAACATTGTGGCTAGCACTTAAAAGTACAGAGGAAAACCTCTAGACTAGCAGTTAAATAGATAACAAAGAAGTGAGAAGACCAACACCCCCTCTTACAGCAGAGAGACACACAGCACACTATTCAGTGAAACAATTAGGTAACAGAAAAAATAAAATACAGTACTTTTAAAACTGCAAGTTTGCACTTAACAGAGGACTAAAATACAGTACTGTAAGTTTGCACTTAACTTCAGCTTCTAATGCAGGTGATTGTAGCCATCCAAGTCTCTCAGAAATTGAGCATAAACTACTCAGAGGTGATCTCTACCTGACATACATGGCCATGTCCAATCCAGAATTGATAGACATGCTCCACCTAAAGAAAACCATATTCTCCCAAGCCACATGCTCTAGGTATCTAAACCTCACCACAACAATAAATAGAATGTGCTGGAGGGATAGATTCCTGTCCCAGAGATTTCCCATGCTTTGGAACAAGGTTCCAATCTACATTAGGCAGAGCTCCTCGCTAACACTCTTCAAGAGAAACCTTGACGAGTGAATGGTTAACAGAATGTTTATCCCAGGGATCACTTCAGTGGCTCTGCTGGACAGAGGCACAGGGTACTAATCTAAGGGGGCAGCGAAAGCCAACACATTCTGGCTAGGCTTATAAATGCCTTCAGGCAGATAGCCTAGTACCTACCTATGAACCTACGAACCTAGAGATGGGGGGGTAGCAGAATTTCTTATTTATAAAGGGTTTTGTCAGGTTTGCACAGGGCCTGCAGGTGAATTGTGTTTGCATCTTAAATGTTTAAACTCATCCAGGGTAGTGCCTTGCAATTTGGCAATGGGGGGGGGTAGAAAATGTTTCTTATTTATAAATCATTTTGGCAGGTTTGCAGATAGCTTGCAGGTGAATTTTTTTTTAAATCTCGAGTGTTTAAACTCATCTGGGGGGGGCACCCTGTAGTTTAGAGATGGGGGTTTGCAGAATTTCTTATTTATAAAACATTTGCAGAGAGCTTGCAAGTGAACTTTGTTGATTGAATCCCCAGTGTTTAAACTCATCTGGGGATCACCTTGTAGTTTAGAGATGGGGGGGGGTAGCAAAATTTCTTATTTATTTAGCATTTTGCCAGATTTGCATAGAGCTTGCAGGTCAGTTTTGTTGTATGAGTCCCGAGTGTTTAAACTCATCCAGTGAGGCACCTTGTACTTTAGAGACAGGAAATAGCAGAAATTTTTTTATAAAGTGTTTTGGCAGGTTTGCAGAAAGCTTGCAGGTGAATTTTGTTGTTTGCGTCCCGAGTGTTTAAACTCATCCAGGGGTCACCTTATAGTTTAGAGATGGGGGAGTGTAGCAGTATTTCTTATTTATAAAGTGTTTTGGCAGGTTTGCAGAAAGCTTGCAGGTGAATTTTGTTGTTTGCGTCCCGAGTGTTTAAACTCATCCGGGGGTCACCTTATACTTTATTTATTTATTTATTTATTGCATTTGTTGAACAGGAAAGTCCACTGGGCCAAGAAGAGCCCATTTTCAGTGGAGGCCCGGGGAGAAACGTTCCACAGAATTATATAATTACAATTCAACAGTAATACATACATAAGTAAAAGAAACAATATTGATACATAGAATGAGTAAAAGATAATTTGAAAAAAAATAAAAATAGGACATTGTCTTTGCAATTAATTACATTATTAAAAAAAAAAATTGAGTAAAAAAGGACATAGTACTTGCATTAATCCCATACAAAAAAAAAATCCTACTATTTATGATAGTTAAACTGTGTAATTTTGGAAAGGAAGTTACTTTAGAGATGGATGGATAGCAGAAGTTCTTATTTATAACATTTTTTGCCAGGTTTGCAGAGAGATTGCTGGTAAATTTTGTTGTTTGTGTCCCGAGTGTTTAAACTCATCCAGGGGAGTGCAGGGTAGTTTGAGATGGGAGGTAGCAGAATTTCTTATTTATAAGTGTTTTCGGAGGTTTGCACAAAGCTTGCAGGTCAATTTTGTTGTTTGAATCCCGACTGTTTAAACTCATCTAGAGGGGTGCAGGTTACTTTAGAGATGAGGGGGGTAGTAGAATTTCTTATTTATACTGTTTTGGTACATTTGCAGAGAGCTTGCAGGTGAATTTTGGTGCTTGAGTCCAGAGTGTTTCAAGTCATCCAGGGGATGATATGTAGTTTGGAGATGACAGGCGGTACTAGAATTCTTATGTTTAAAGTGTTTTGGCAGGTTTGCAGAGAGCTTGCAGGTGAATTTTGTTGTTTGACTCCACAGTGTTTAAACTCATCCAGCATGGTGCCTTGTAGTTTATAGATGGGGGTAGGAGAATTTCTAATTTATAAAGTGTTTTGGTAAGTTTTCAGACAGCTTGAAGGTGAATTTTGTTGTTTGAGTCCCGAACGTTTAAACTCTTCCATGATAGTGCCTTGTAATGTGGAGATGGGCGGTAGCAGAATTTCTTATTTATAAAGCATTTTGACAGGTTTGTAGAGAGCTTGCAGGTGAATTTTTTTTTTTTTGAATCTCGAGTGTTTAAACTCATTCAGGGGGCACTCTGTAATTTAGATATGGGGTAGAAGATTTTTTAATTTATTAAGCATTTTGGCAGGTTTGCAGAGAGCTTGCAGGTAAATTTTGTTGGTTGTGTCCCGAGTGTTTAAACTCATCCAGGGGCTCACCCTGTTTTTTAGAGATTAGGGAATAGCAGCATTTCTTATTTATGTAGCATTTTGGAAGGTTTGCAGAGAGCTTGCAGGTGAATTTTGTTGTTTGACTCCCGAGTGTTTAAACTCATTCGGGGGGGCAGCCTTGTAGTTTAGAAATGTGGGGGTAGTAGAATTTCTTATTTATAAAGCATTTGGCAGGTTTGCAGAGAGCTTTTAGGTGAATTTTGTTCTTTGAGTCCCAAGTATTTAAAACTCATCCAGGGGGTACCTTGTAGTTTGCAGATTGTGGTTAGCAGAATTTTTTATTTATAAAGTTTTTTGCTAGGTCTGCAGGATGCTTGCAAGTGAATTTTGTTGCTTGAGTCCCGAGTGTTTAACCTCATCCAGAGGAGCATATTAGTACTTTTAAAACTGCAAGTTTGCACTTAACAGAAGAATAAAATACAGTACTGCAAGTTTGCATTTAACTTCAGCTTCTAATACAGGTGATTGTAGCCAACCAAGTCTCCCAGAAATTCAGCATAAAATGAATTCTCAAACTTTGTGGCTAGCACTTAAAAGTACAGATGAAACCCTCTAGGCTAACAGTTAAATATCAGATAACAAAAAAGTGAGAAGACCACCACCCCCTCTTACAGCAGAGAGACACATAGCAGACTATTCAGTAAAACAATTAGGTAACAGAAAACAATAAAATACAGTACTTTTAAAACTACAAGTTTACACTTAACAGAAGACTAAAATATAGTACTGCAAGTTTGCACTTAACTTCAGCTTCTAATGCAGATGATTGTAGCCATCCAAGTCTCTCAGAAATTGAGCATAAAATACTCAGAGGTGATTTCTGCTTGACATACAAGGCTATGTCCAATCCAGAATTGATAGACATGCTCCACCAAAAGAAAACCATATTCCCCCGAGCCACATGCTTCAGGGATCTAAACGTCACCACAACAATACATAGGACATACTGGAGGGATAGAGTCCTGTCCCAGAGACTTCCCATGTTTTGGAACAAGGTTCCAATCTACATTAGGCAGAGCTCCTCGCTAACACTCTTCAAAAGAAACCTTGAAGAGTGGAAGGGAAACAGAAAGTTTACCCCGGGGATCACTTCAGTGGCTCTGCTGCACAGAGGCACAGGGAACTAATCTAAGGGGGTGGCGAAAGCCAACACATTCTGGCAAGGCTTATAAATGCTTTGTGCAGATAGCCTAGTACCTGCCTATGAACCTAGAGATGGGGGGAGTAGCAGAATTTCTTATTTATAAAGGGATTTGGCAGGAATGCACAGAGCCTGCAGGTGAATTTTATTGTTTACTTCTTAAGTGCTTAAATTCATTCAGGGTAGTGCCTTGTAATTTGGCGATGGAGGGTAGAAAAATTTTCTTATTTATAAATCATTTTGTCAGGTTTGCAGTTAGCTTGCAGGTGAATTTTGTTTTTTAAATCTCGAGTGTTTAAACTTATCCGGGGGGGGGGGCACCATGTAGTTTAGAGATGGGGGGGTAGGAGAATTTCTTATTTATGTAGCATTTTGGAAGGTTTGCAGAAAGCTTGCAGGTGAATTTTGTTGTTTGACTCCCAAGACTTTAAACTCTTCCAGGGGGTTGCAGGGAAGTTTAGCGATGGGGCAGCAGCAGAATTTCTTATTTATAAACTGTTTTGCTAGGTTTGCAAGGAGCTTGCATGTGAATTTTGTTGCTTGAGACCCGAGTGTTTAAAATCCTCCATGGGGGCGTATTTTAGTTTAGAGATGGGGGTAGCAGAATTTCTTATTTATAAAGGGTTTTGGCAAGTTTGCAATGAGCTTGCAACTGAATTTTTCTGTTTGAGTCCCCAGTGTTTAAACTCATCCAGGGGGTGTATTGTAGTTTAGAGATGATGGGCCATAGCAGAATGTCTTATTTATAAAGTGTTTTGGCAGGTTTGCATGAGCTTGCAGAAGACTTTTGTTGTTTGAGTCCCAAGTGTTTAAACTCTTCCAGAGTGGTGCCTTGTAATTTGATGATGGGGGGGGGGGGGGGTAGCAGATTTTCTTATTTATAAAGCATTTTGGCAGGTTTGCAGAGAGCTTGCTGGTGAATTTTGATGTTCGAATCTCAAGTGTTTAAACTTATCTGGGGGGCAGCCTGTAGTTTAGAGATGGGGGTAACAGAATTACTTATTTATAAAACATTGTGGCAGGTTTGCGGAGAGCTTGCAGGTGAATTTTGTTGCTTGAGACTTTAGTGTTTAAACTCATCCAGGGGGGTGTATTTTAGTTGGGGGGGGTAGCAGAATTTCTTATTTATAAAGAATTTCAGCAGGTTTACAGAGAGCTTGCAGGTGAATTCTGCTGTTTCACTCCCGAGTGTTTAAACCCATCCAGAGTGGTGCCTTGTAGTTTATAGATGGGGGGCGTGTAGAAGAATTTCTTATTTATAAAGTGCTTTGGCACGTTTGCTGACAGCTTGAAGGTAAATTTTGTTGTTTGAGTCCCGAGTGTTTAAACTCTTCCAGGGTGGTGCCTTGTAATTTGATGATGGCTGGTAGCAGAATTTCTTATTTATAAAGCATTTTGACAGGTTTGCAGAGATCTTGCAGGTGAATTTTGTTGTTTGAATCTCAAGTGTTTAAACTCATCCGGGGGCCACCCTGTAATTTAGATATGGAGGTAGCAGAATTATTTATTTATAAAGCATTTTGTCAGGTTTGCAGAGAGCTTGCAGGTGAATTTTGTTGGTTGAGTGCCGAGTGCTTTAACTCATCCAGGGGCTCACCCTGCAGTTTAGAGATGGGGGAATAGCAGAATTTCTTATTTATGTAGCATTTTGGAAGGTTTGCAGAGAGCCTGCAGGTGAATTTTGTTGTTTGACTCCCAAGTATTTAAACTCTTCCATGATGGTGCCAATGGGGAGGGGTGACAGAATTTCTTATTTATAAAGTGTTTTGGCAGGTTTGCAGAGAACTTGAAGGTGAATTTTGTCGTTTGAGTCCCGAGTGTTTAAACTCTGTCAGGGTGGTGCCTTGTAATTTGGTGATGGGTTGGTAACAGAATTTTTTATTTATAAAGCATTTTGGCAGGTTTGCAGAAAACTTGCTGGTGAATTTTGTTGTTTGACTCTCAAGTGTTTAAACTCATCGGGGGGGCACCCTGTAGTTTAGATATGGGGGTAGCAGAATTTTTTATTTATAAAGCATTTTGGCAGATTTGCAGAGAGCTTGCTGGTACATTTTGTTGGTTGCGTCCCAAGTGTTTAAACTCATCCAGGGCCTCACTCTGTATTTTAGAGATGGGACATAGCAGAATTTCTTATTTATTTAGCATTTTGGAAGGTTTGCAGAGTCCATGCAGGTGAATTTTGTTTGAGTCCTGAATGTTTAAACTCATTTGGAGGGGGTGCCTTGTAGTTTAGAAATGTGGAGGTAGTACAATTTCTTATTTATAAAGCATTTGACAGGTTTGCAGAGGCCCTTCAGGTGAATTTTCTTCATTGAGTCCCAAGTGTTTAAACTCATCCAGGGGATACCTTGTAGTTTGCAGATTGGGGGTAGCAGAATTTCTTATTTATAAAACATTTTGACAAGTTTACAGAGAGCTTGCAGGTGAATTTTGTTGTTTGAGTCCTGAATGTTTAAACTCATCCAGGGAGGTGCAGTGAAGTTTGGAGATGAGGGCGTCACATAATTTCTTATTTATAAAGTGTTTTGCTAGGTTTGCAGGATGCTTGGAAGTGAATTTTGTTGCTTGAGTCCCAAGTGTTTAAAATCATCCAGGGGAGCGTATTTTAGTTTAGAGATGGGGGTATCAGAATTTCTAATTTATAAAGGGTTTTGGCAGGTTTGCAATGAGCTTAGAGGTGAAATTTGCTGTTTGAGTCTACAGTGTTTAAACTCATCCAGGGGGTGTCTTATAGTTTAGAGATGATGGGCTGTAGCAGAATATCTTATTTATAAAGTGTTTTGGCAGGTTTGCAGAGAGCTTGCAGGTGAATTTTGTTGTTTGACTCCCAAGTGTTTAAACTCATCCAAGGTAGAGCCTTGTAATTTGGCAATGGGAGTGTAGCAAACTTTCTTCTTTATAAAGCATTTTGGCAGGTTTGCAGAGAGCTTGCAACTGAATTTTGTTGTTTGAATCTCAAATGTTTAAACTCATCTGGGGAGTGGCCTGTAGTTTAGAGATCGGGGGGTAGCAGAATTTCTTATTTATAAAACATTTTGGCAGGTTTGCATAGAGCTTGCAGGTGAATTTTGTGATTAAATCCTGAGTGTTTAAACTCATTCAAGGGTCACCCTTTAGTTTAGAGATGGGGGTAGCAGAATTATTTTATTTTGCATTTTGGCAAATTTGCAGAGAACTTACAGGTCAGTTTTGTTGTGTCCCTAGTGTTTAAATGCATCCACTGGGGGCACCTTTCACTTTAGAGATGGGAGATAGCAGAATATTTTTTATAATGTGTTTTGGCAGGTTTGCAGAAAGCTTGCAGGTGAATTTTGTTGCTTACGTCCCAGGTGTTTTTCTCATCCAGGGGTCGCCTTATAGTTTAGAGATGGGAGGGGTAGCAGAATTTCTTATTTATAAAGTGTTTTGCCAGGTTTGCAGAGAGCTTGCAGTTGATTTTTGTTGTTTGAGTCCCTAGTGTTTAAACTAATCCATGGGTTGTCTTGTAGTTTAGAGATGACAGGCGGTAGCAGGATTTCTTATTTATAAAGTGTTTTGGCAGGTTTGTAGAGAGCTTGCTGGTAAATGTTTTTGTCTGAGTCTTAAGTGTTTAAACTCATTGAGGGTGTTGCCTTGTAATTTGGCGATGGGTAGGGGTATCAGATTTTCTTATTTATAAACCATTTTGGCAGGTTTGCAGAGTGCTTGCAGGTGTATTTTGTTGTTTGAATCTCGAGTGTTTAAACACATCTAGGGGCCATCCTGTAATTTAGTGATGGGGGTAGCAGAATTTCTTATTAATATACCATTTTGTCAGGTTTGCAGAGAGCTTGCAGGTGAATTTTGTTGTTTGAGTCCTGACTGTTTAAACTCATCAACAGGGGTGTAGGGTACTTTAGAGATGGGGTGGGGTAGCAGAATTTCTTATTTACATACTGTTTTGGTACGTTTGCAGAGAGCTTGCAGGTGAATTTTTTTTGCCTAAGTCCTGAGTGTTTAAACTCATCCAGAGGATGACTTGTAGTTTAGAGATGACAGGCGGTAACAGAATTTCTTATGTATAATGTGTTTTGGCAGTTTTGCAGAGCGCTTGTAGGTGAATATTGTTGTTTGACTCTTGAGTGTTTAAACTCATCCAGGGTGGTGCCTTGTAGTTTATCGATGGGGGGGGGGGGGTAGCATAATTTCTTATTTATAAAGTGTTTTGGCAGGTTTGCTGACAGCATAAAGGTGAATTTTGTTGATTGAATCCCAAGTGTTTAAACTCATCCGGGTGTCACCTTGCAGTTTAGAGATGGGGGTAGCAGGATTTTTTTATTTATTTGGCATTTTGGCAGATTTGCAGAGAACTTGCAGGTCAGTTTTGTTGTTTGAGTCCCTAGTGTTTAAACTCATCCGGTGGGGTGCCTTGTAGTTTAGAGATGCGAGATAGAAGAATATTTTTTATAAAGTGTTTTGTCAGGTTAGCAGAAAGCTTGCAGGTGAATTTTGTTGTTTGAGTCCCGAGTGTTTAAACTCATCCAGGGGTCACCTTTTAGTTTAGAGATGGGGGGGTTAGCAGAATTTCTTATTTGTAAAGTTTTTTGGCAGGTTTGCAGAGAGCTTGCAGGTGATTTTTGTTGCTTGAGTCCTAAGTGTTTAAACTCATCCAGGGGTTTGTGTTGTAGTTTAGAGATGATAGGCGGTAGCATAATTTCTTATAAAGTGTTTTGGCAGGTTTGCAGAGAACTTGCAGGTGAATTTTTTTGTTTGACTCTCGAGTGTTTAAACTCATCCAAGGGGAGCCTTGTAATTTAGAGATGGGGGTTAGCAGAATTTCTTATTTATAAACCCGCCTATTTACTAATCTGCCATGCAGGACTAAACTAGTCTTGCACATAAGCAGCAGTTTGAGGAGGACGGCAGCGCGCAATGCATAATAATGAAGGCGCGCTGCCAGAGCTCCAAATCCTACACTGAGTGTGGATGAGTGCAGGGGGCATGTCTGAGAACAGAGCTCTCAGAATTAACACACCACTGCAAAGTAAAACAGAAGAAAGTGTAAATAATTGAGCGAAACCGCTCATAGGTGTCCGCATATCTCCACCAACAGTCCCTATGTGTTCAGCCACAACAGCACATTGAAATAAAACGAAGAAACCCTTGTATCATTTTTTTTAAAACCCTGAGTATAGCTAACCATAGGTGCTTGGGTTTGCCCATTGATTAGCTACGGTTAAAGCAGCTGAAAAGGCTGAAGAGGATAACAAGGAATGCATATGTAAATGAAGTAGCATAGCAATAGTGTAGTGGTTACAGCATCCACCTAATAAACAGGCATTCCCGGTTTGAGTCCCACTGCAGCACGTATCATTTTCCATGTGAAAACTGTATATGAACATATATTTACATCTTTTTGCAGTATAACCTACATAATAACATTTAAATGTGAACTGGAGTACTGCATGAAATGCACATGTGAAGTTTCAGTGTCATAATTAATAAGGCACTAGTAAGCAGGTTTAAGCACAAATAAGCAGTAGTAAGAGTGTCTTAAGTGCGTTTTCTAGGGGGTAAGCATTTCCTACATAGATTAACCAAAGTAAAAGCTAACTGAGTGTAAAAAATTGTATCTGGAGGTTAGCAGTGCTTACAGTTGCACAAACCCATGCATACCTGCTTACAGCTGCTTTAAAGTGCCTTAATCACTCTGGATCCAACGGGCCATGTTCTGCCCAGCAACAAAATAAACTGCCTTTGCAAGGCTCAAACTCAGGACCCTGTACACTATAGTCACAGTAGTTAACCCCCAAGCCATCGATATGCATGAGGTATCAGCAAACTAAGTCTCACCACAGGAAAATCAAACCAAACATGCAGACTGCATCTATGTACAGTGTGATGTTGGATAACCTGCCACAGAACATATATGTGAACTGGAGTACAGAGTACTGCAGTAAGCATAGATTGGAGGTGTTTTTATATACAGTGTATGTACACATGAATCACTGATACCAGACACATATATAACCTGTAATGAGGAATAAATCATTGCCAAATGGCAAACATAGTACTAATTAACTATTAAGCAATGCTAACGGCAGCACAGCTCAAGTTAGTAAGTGTAAGCAATGTGTAGGTGAGCCAATTCAATCTGCCTAGTGGTATACCTCTTTAAGCAATGCCAAGCTCATGTAAGCAGGTCTGCCCATAGCCTAGCCTTTTTAAAACTGGCCAATCATAGGAAAGTGTGGGAAAATGTCCGTATTTAAACCCTACAGGCGGGAATACTACCCATAACTGTTTGCAGCTTCCTACTGCAGGTAGAATGGCTGGTGTGGGTGAAGGCACTCGATTTAGAGTGCAACGCTGGGGCATCCAGGAGTCAAAAATCACGGTATGGCTCCTGGTAAAACACCATGATCAGAGACTACAGCAGGGCCAGTACCAGGGCTCGCAGTATAAAATGGTGGCATGGGACAGTCTCGCCCGTGACCTCACCAATGCTACAGATATCCCCCGGACTGGTGAGCATGTCAGGCACCACCATGCTGACCTGAAGCGGTGGAGAGGGGATGTACTGGAACAGTGGATCCAGGACTCTCGGCAGATGCCCAATGCCCCAGGACTGAGTAAGTACTCATTCTACTAAGTAGTAAATAATTGCCTAGCTTGTGTATACTATAGATAGGTATGGCTAAATATCACTGCATTTCTCTGACAGCTGCAGATGAGTGGGCTGTGAACCAGCAAGCCCATGATGCTAGAATGCAAAGGCTGCATCACGAGGCAGGTTAGTAATAAGTTTGCATGTACTGTCATAACAAATAAATATAAGAGCCTTAGAAAGTGTTGTAATAGTATAAATAAATGTGTAATAGTCTGTGAATAAAGGTATAACCCCTGGAGTGCTTCTGTTTACTCTTCTCGTATGTTGGTGATCTGTTCCATACTATAAATAGTAATGGTGTATCTTAAGCAGTGTCACTCACACCGTGGTATGCAGATAAAATGGGCATGAAGTCCTGCATAACAATGTTGGAAGTGCCAAGAGGTCAGTTATATTGTACAAGTTAGGGAGATGTAGATAGAAAACACTTGAAATCTTTACATCAATTCTCTGATAGCACAGTGTACTGTGATGTTAACAATAATATTTTGTCAACAGCAGGGGTTTGAATCCTGGAAATGCTACTAAGTTGTATGCATAATCATACCCCACAACTGTACAGATTGTGATACAATGCTCAGATAGAAAGATGTATGCATACTTACACCCAACAACAGTACAGAATTTGCTAGAATGTTCAAAATTTAAGTTGTATGCATATTCATACCCCACAACTGTTCCAATTTGTCCAGCATGTCCAGCAAAATGGTCCATATCACCAGCTTGGTACCCTGTTCGCCTGAAAACCAAGTGTGATGTCCCAAGAAATCTAGGCAGCTGTCAATGACATATAACTGATATTCAAACATGTGCATAGTCAGAGAATGTATATGGAAACAAACCTGTCATTCTAGCACCTCACCCAAAGTGTATGACAGCAATTCTCAACATACGTTGCATTAACATCTGCAGCCTGTCACACCTGTATGTAAGATGCAGGTCATGTATATAATAGCTTATAAACATACCAGTGTACAATATAAGGCCATTGTGTAGTGTAATAATACATGTAAGGGAAAGACCACTGCAGTGACTAAGAATGTTGTGAAAACTACAAGGATATATTAGTTGTTAATTGAAGTCTCTCTCTAACCCCTACCATATGTGCATAATAACCCAATGACACTCCTCAACTGGTATGTGTACACTCCACACTTTTGTTGGGACATATGTCCTAATGGTGTATAAATATTCACATTTGTATCTATGCATGTGCTATGTGAAAATACACCCATATTGGTGGCCTGTTGCCATCAATGAAACCTGCATGCACCTGTAATGGCCACTGTTGTTCTATATATGTATGTATTCTGCTTGCTCTGTAACTGTGTTAAATCTGGTGTGTTGGGTTAATGGAAATACCTATGCATGCTGTTATAACTAATCCTGAATGCTGTTGACTGTTACTAACTCATATCTGTCATAAACCTGTGACAAACGGCTTGTATGGGAAGGCCAGTACCAGCGGACCCACCAGTCCCACCTCAGCTGGCCATGGCACCTGGCACCAGCACATCTGGGGCCAAGCCTGGGACCTCCTCCTCCATGGGCCCTGTGCCACCTTCAGCTGGAACCACTGCAGGGGATGGGGCTTGCCCCCCCTCAGAGTGGGCATGGAGGGGAACCTGTCACCCATCAACAGGTCCGGGCCGTGGTGCATAAGGAGCTTGATCTGGAGTATTGAGAGCGGCTATGCCAGCTTGAGGGCCGAGTGGCCCTATTAGAGGGAGAGCCTGCCCCTCCTACACAACCCCCAGCACAGCCATCTTCGGGGCCATGAAGGTGCAGTGATGACTGCCCATGGGTGGAGACCTCAGTCCCACTGTTTCCATTTGGGGGCTCATGGGCTTGCGACTTCCACACACCCCTCCCCATTCAAGGTGTTTACCCACCACATGTGTCATATACCAGCCCTGTATGCATCTTGTGTGACTTGTCTGTTAACCTACCCAACCAACCTCCCCAAATATACCAATTACCCCTCCCCAACATCCCAGTCTTACCTGAAAAAAAAAAAGGGCACTCTGGTCCCACAAAAAAATCATGCCCCACACATAGCTGTCCATTTCACATATGTCCACTGGACACATGTAATCTGGTCTAATTTTCATCACAATGAATATATATCATCCTCATCCCTCTCCCAGGGGTTTGAGCATCCAAATCTACCTGCAAATATAGTGTATATGCACAGCTGTTGCTGCAGAAGAAATGGGCAGCTATGGACCTTTCCTATACCATTCCTGCACATACCTAGTTATTTTCCCTACTGTCTTTCCCTCTTTGTACCCTGCTTTTCACCACTTTCCTATCAACCCCTTTTTCTTTTCTTTTAAAGGAATTAGCATGGGGGTAAGCAGCAGTAGGCACCGTTAAGGAGTGATAAGTGGGTTTGCACGGGGGTAAGCTATGCCTTCACAGGTTGAGAAGTTCGAAGCTAACTGACTGTAAGGAAACATAAGTGGCGGTTGGCAGTGCTTACCATCACGCAAACTCATGCAAACCCGCTTACAACTGCAAACTCACTTACAACCTCTTAAAAGTGCCTTAATCACTCTGTAGCCAATGTCCCTTGTTCTGCCCAGCAACAAAATAAACTGACTGTCCAAGGCCCGAACCCAGGACCCTGCATTCTATACACAAAGCAATTTACCACTAAACCATACATACATAACCTGATGTTTTCACAAACATATCATGCAGCACAATCAGTCAACAGTACAGGAAATGTATTATTATCACACCACATAACCTATTAATGCAAGAATTCTAGATAAAGTATGCCACACTGTGGGTACAAATAGGGATATATGTCAACTAATGCTCTGATACACTTAAAATGTTGCT
Source organism: Protopterus annectens (assembly GCF_019279795.1). NCBI lineage: Eukaryota > Metazoa > Chordata > Ceratodontiformes > Protopteridae > Protopterus > Protopterus annectens. Next base: position 1,161,602,052 of record NC_056731.1, read on the forward strand.
AGTTACACAGTTATATGTATTAGTACACACATGTAGAAGGAGATGACGTCTGAAACACAAAAGTTGCAGACCATCCATGACAATTGCCAAGTGAATGTGGAACAGGCCAAAATATGAGCCAAACATGTATGGACATATGGACAGATATATATCTGTAAATGAAGACATATATTAATGTTTGACTCACAAATAATCATATAACATCAATTGTATATAGATATAATACATATGGTCATATGTATGTATGTATGTATGTATGTATATATATATATATATATATATATATATATATATATATATGTGTGTGTGTGTATATATATATATATATATATATATGGGTCTATATCACTGGGTCGACAGTTCATATGATTGACTGTTTATTTGGTCGACAGTTCATTTGATTGACAAGCATTTGCCCCCTTCCCCAATGTTGTGTGACCCTGGAGTTAATATATATAGTTAGGGGGTGTGTGGGGGGCACAGCCCCCCATTGAAGCGGCCCCACCTAAAATGCTTGTCGATCAAATGAACTGTCGACCAAATAAACAGTCGATCATATGAACTGTCGACCAAGTCATATGGACCCATAGATATATATATATATATATATATATATATATAGCCATAGCCATATGAGAGATATATATAGGTACATACACATATACACACACAAAAGGTATCAGTAGCCATACATATGTACCATATGAGAGATATATATAGGTACATACACATATACACACACAAAAGGTATCAGTAGCCATACATATGTAGAAGTAGTGTGGAAGTACTGGGTGCAAAATATATCCCTCAGCCACAAGCCCTTCAACTGTCACATGTGAAATATGTAGTGTGGCAACTATTCCCACCAATGAGAATACTGACATTAAACATATACCCACCCACAATTCAAAAGACATGACACGACACACAGGTATGCATACACAGATAACCTTTATTCCTGTACTATACAATAATGTATGCCAGTACTGACACCATATACGGTTTGAATTATGTAATCAGTCATGTATGCAAGGCCCACACAAAGAAGTAGATGCAAACAATGTGTATATATGCCATACTATGCTGCCCAGGCCAAAGCCTTCAATTAGTACAACAGTTGAAACAGGTTTTGCCTTCAGGATACATAACAAGCAACAATTATAGATGTAGTTCAGCAGCCTCCAATTACACGCTGTAGTCAAGCCCTAGGGGGAAAAGTAGCACTTGTGTTAATTTAATGTCATAGTATCTTGTACATAACATTGCTTAACCTAACATATCACTATCACACTGAATGACCCTCGTCTTAACAGTTGTATCCCTGAAAAGGTGCCATAGCCTAGGTTACTGGCATAGAAACCCCCCCCCCCCATAAAAGGCTGTACAAGGGCAAGGAACACTGTGTACCACACACTTACCTCTGGAATGTACATGAGCACATATGTGTTCTCCAGCTGTGGGCACCCATATATACAGAACAGTTGGTGTGGGAGTCCATCACATGACTGGGATGATAGTAGTAATGCTAGCAGTAAATAATTATAGGCCATTACCTAACAACCCCTCCTGTATCACAGCAGGACAAAGACTGGCATATATGTGGAGGACAGAGGCAGGAACATAGGGCCATATTTGCATTATTGCTGTTACACACCCTGGAAATTGCTGGTGTTACAGGATTCGTTGCAGCATACCATTATGTAGGGATACGACATTGAAATACAAATGGATATAGCCATGTACGGATAGCACTCAACAGACTGACTGCCACAGATATATCTGGGACAATACTTGTGTGGTGCACAGACAAAACCTAACAGACAATCCCCCTGGTATCATACAGATAGGCCCACAGTTGAGAGCTATGCAGACAGACAACATTCCATGAAAAAGTAACCCTGTAAGAACAGCAAGATACATTGCACACAACAACACTACTCACGCTGTCTGTAGGTCTGGAGCCTTACCCAAATGTGGATTTGGCCTATGTCTGCAGGTTCTGCTGTAAGAGGTATTGCTACCTGCTGTCTGTAACACTGATGTCCACACATAGGAAGGATGTCATCCATACTGTAAAGGTGAAGGGACAATGCCCACAGAAGACAGCACTTTATAGTACAGGGTTGCCATGACAGTGGTTATCTGAAGTACTACACAACAGGCTACATGCAATTAACAACTGGTAGACACTGACTGGTGCAGAGGGTGCCACCTGATCATGTGCAATACCAAGAAAGCATGCTGCAATCTATTCAAACCAGCTCAATCACTCTGCTGGACAGACAGAGAGAGAGAGAGAGAGAGAGAGGAAAAAAAACCTTCAAGAAAGTTCACAAAGCTCAGGGTTGCGTTACAGCGGAAACAACATAACAGATATGTGAAACAGATATGCATTTACTGGCATGCAGTATATGAAATAGAATAATAGGATGCATACTGTGAAAGGATGTATATGTGTCATCAGTACTTGTTTCTGTAATGATGTTGTGCTCAACAACTGCACTGGACAGTAGTGTCAGTCCCTGTGGGCAGTGGGAGATACCTGGCAAATGTGCAGACCAGCAGTGAATGGCAAAGATGTGACCCATGATATCTGTGTTCTGTAAATTACTGTGGCCAACGGCTGATGGGACCATTGATACTGCCATGACAGACACATGGGTGAGAGACCACACCACCTGCAGGACAGTCATGTTAAAGTTTAGCATTGCATGCCCAACTGCCATAGCAGTATAATATGCTTATCTAATGTTTGTCACCATATATACCCCCCTAATGTTAGTCTGTATTCACATGTGACACCTGTCTGTGTTGCAGCAAGGCTGAACAGTTCAGCTCTGAAGTAAAGAGGGTACATGAGTGTGATCCAGATGTTCGTATGCACTCCAGATACAGATATGTGTGATACATATTCACAGCTGTGTATGTGTACAGAACCTCGGACAGTTATACATTCATATAGGTATATAAACACAAAATGATAGCTACACACACATATATATATATATATATACAGACACACATATATATATCAATACATTTCCCCTGCCATGACATGTGTGAGAGAACATCACACATCAATACACAATATGTCTACACACCAGTACATGGCTGCAAGATGGAGTGTGGTGTGTAACCCATGTTGGGAGCACATTGAAATTGTATGAAATGGTGGGATATATATGTTGGTGAAGGGTATCAGGCACATATTGATATGTAGGTCTGGTTGGGTGACAAACAAGGCAGCATACAGGGCTGGTATATGACACGCGGTGGTTAAAAACTGTGGATGGGTAGTTACATTTGGAATGTGGAGGCCATTGAGCCCCCACATGGGAACAAAGGGAACATGGTGCCCACCCATGGTCAGTCACGACAGCATCTACATGGACATAAAGGTCTGGGCAAGAGGGACATGCATGTCGAACCATGTGTATGTGTACTGCATGCCTCCAGGTGATGTAGCACATACCCCATGTCTCTGTGGAGCTCCCTATGCACAATACCCGTGACCTAACTGGGTGACAGACACATGTCTGTGTGTGCTCCATGGGGGCAACACCATCCCGAGGTGGTTCCACATGAAGGTAGTGATGGAACAGTAGACAATGAGGTTCCATGGTGGGTCACGGATGTGTTGTGGACTGGTAACATGTGCACATTAGGTTGGAGTGGTGTTCCTGCTGGAAAATATCCCCTACACATACTGGTGTGTAACTGTCATGGAACATATGTAGGCTGTAATAGTCCACACAATCCCAGATCATGTCCAACAGCATGCATATATATTCCCAATACAACAGAATGGCAGATGTGTAGCAATCACATAGCAGGCCTACCACACGCATAGGTGGACACATAGTGGCAGTGACAATGGCATGCAGGTGAAATACCTTGTAACAGGCCTACAACTCTAGTGTCCCCACAGGGAGCATGTCTATAACTACATAGCAGAAAGTGTTGTACAATACAATATATGGCCCAATGGTAGACATAATGGACACATACCACTAGCATAGTGTGAACATTATGTTGGAGCTGATATGGTGGCAGGAGACTGATATGTGTATTGTATTATGGTAAACTTGACATATGAGTTGCTCAGACATATTTCCATCATTATGTCTTTCAGGGAGTATGGCACACCCGAGGAACCCCGCCAACAGTGCCGCTGAGGAGAAGGAGATTATCATCATCAGCATTATCCACAACTATCAACTGTTGTTCTCATGGACAAGCCAGGACCAGCAGGAGAGAACAGCCATGTGGACTGATGTGGTCCACAGGGTGAATGAGGTGGGGATGCACAGCTATACTTATGAGCAGGTCCACCACCATTGTAGTGACCTGCTCCGGCAAGTACGTCATCATCATGCTGTTGCCGTGCGGGGTGACCACCTTGCAACAGGGGAGGCCATAACATCCATTTCCCCCCTCACCAGAGTGGAAGAGCTGCTCATCAGCCTGTCTGCCCGCAAGAGCTACAGACTTATACAGTCATGCGGGTGGGTGCTACTCACACATCATACATTGAGCATTCAGGTAAGGTTCCAGGGCATATCAGTAGACTACTGTAGGGTATGTATCTGTACAGGTAGACCATGCATATGTGAGATGTGGGGTATGTTGCTGTGTAGTACCGATAAGCAGTAATGCATAAACTGTAGTACTGTGGACTTCAGCTGTTGTACTGCAATATTGCAGCCACCCTGTAGCAATGCCACAGCTGTGGCCACTGACATCAACTCTATCCCATCTCAATGTAGGTACCTCTGGGATACCAGCAAGGCAGCGGCCCAATGCCAGTGAGTATGGTTTAAGGTTATGCTTGGCAATTCACTGTGCATGTCATAGCTAAGGTGTAGGCCATGTACACATCTAACACACCTACCCATAATGCACGCTGTACATGTGCACCGACACAGCACACACTTCACTAATGGGATTACCAACCTCAAACACATGCAATACACAGTCCATCTCAGACAACTGTGGCTACACTCCAGTGCACATTGCCCAGGCACAGCTGACATCTGCCCAACATACACAGCTGTGTCATACACAGAGCAGTTGAACATGCTACATATAATGACATCCCAGTCCCTCTGCTAACACATGCTCTGGGGTCCTAAACCTCATCAACACATTACACAGAACATACTGGATGGACAGGACCCTGTACTGGGGAATCCCCACACTCTGGAACGGACTACCCATACATGTCAGGCAATGCTACTCATTGGCCCTCTTTAAAGAAACACTTGGCAGTTGGATGGGAAATAGGGAATACACCCTGGGTAGCATGTCTGTGCCACAGCCTGACAGGGGCACAGGGAAATAACATTAGTGGGTGGTGCATGGCTGGGCATATGTAGGCCCTAGGACCAATAGACCAGTACTCACCTATAAACCTATGTGTACCACAGGCAACATCAGCCAGGGCTCAATCAT